>NC_135497.1:215896583-215951583 GCF_052857255.1 Amblyomma americanum
GTTGTAGAAACGAGACCGGGCACAAAGGCAGCGTGGCTTCTCTTTGCTGCTATCCTGCATTGGCAAATTATACTCTTCTCTGATTCAATGTGGAGGCAGTCTGACACTGCCGCCTGTTCATTTCTCGCACTTGATGTGCATCAGCAAACCTGTTGCTAATCGTAGTCGGCGGTACGATCCAAGCGAAACAGTACTTGAGAAAAAAACGAAGTCAAAGAATAGGGAAAAGCTTTGGCGCCGTGGGGCTGCATAGCTTGCACGGCGCTGCACTTTCCCGTGGTATGTCTGAGCTTCAAAAGTGCGTTGACGCTCCAGCTGTAAAATTGGAGACCACATCAGAGAAGAATGTGCTCCAGATTAAGTAAACATTCGAAACTTTCATTTCAATGTAATGTCTCTCGCTGCCGTGATTAATATTCTTACATCGCAAAACTTACTCAACACCCTTCGCGCCACGGCCTGTGTGTACGCATACTGTCGAAGCTAATAATATACTTACATAAAATAAACTTTAGCATAAAGACTGAAGAGCCGATAACACCAAATGAAAATGGCAGAAGGCAGCGCTTCATTATTCTGCTTGTTTTACTTAGTTTGTGTACGTCTGATTACAGATTTTTCTTCGTAGTACATTGCGAATTCTCACCTCTTGCGAACTTTGCTTCGGCGGTACAAGGCAAAAGTATGTGCGTGTGTGTGTGCTCTGGCGCTTACCTCACACACGTGCGTGCGTGCGCACATGGGCGGGTAAGAAGCATCCTTGTGTCGAAATGTGTGCAGACCTCTCTGGAGTACACCGCTTCAACAATATCAAAACGAAAGGGGAAATGGAAGAGCGGGCTCTCGAAAAGGCTGCAAGCTACGTCAGAAAGGCCCCGTCAAGTTCTGCCTACGTTTCTAACTTCAAATGCGGACGTAGTTCTGCCGTCAGAGCTTCAACTTTCCAGTGGGAATAGCGTGGTGCCTGCTTTTTGGCGATAGAATGTCACACGTCTTCACGGAGCACGAACATGGCAGCTGCTTATTTTGTTATTTCATTTTTTTTTAGCTTTGCGCGACTGAAGTCAGCCGCACCCTGCGCTCGTATGAAAGCGAAAAGCGGTCCCACTCGCCAACAGCTTCTTCATTTCGAGCTTTTGTTTTAATTCTCCTTGCATTGCCGTTCACACCAACAACCTTTGAGCATAGCTTCCCCTTTCCTTTTAGCAGCGATGCCATCTTGCAAGCCTTACTGCTGCGGACAGGAACAAATGATGCAGTGACTTGTGAAGTTGCATTAATTCATTCATTTATTCATTCATTCATTCCTTCCTTCATTCATTCATTCATTCATAACATTGTTTCTTCCTTCATGTTTGTCTTCCCTTATGCCACCTTTCCTTTTTTCTTTCTTTACACCTTTGTTTCTTTCCTTCTTCTTTCATTCATTTCTCGGTTCCTTTCTTTCTTTCCTTCATTTGCTTTCCTTCCTTTCATTCTTTCGTTCCTCCTTTCCTTCCGTTCCTTCTTCCCTTTCTTGTTTCTTTTTTCTCTTTCCTCCTTTCTTCCTTTATTTCTTTCCTTCCTTCTATCCTTTCTCTTTCTCTCCTTCCTTTCTTCCTTTCTTTCTCTCTTTCCTCCTTTTTTTCCTTTTCAAAACTTGCGGCAATGGGCCTTCAGCGAAATTTTCTCGGTGCAGGAAAGGCTGTACACGTGACTTATCGCGGGGTAATATAATAATAATAATTGGTTTTGGGGGGAAAGGAAATGGCGCAGTATCTGTCTCATATATCGTTGGACACCTGAACCGCGCCGTAAGGGAAGGGATAAAGGAGGAAGTGAAAGAAGAAAGGAAGAAAGAGGTGCCGTAGTGGAGGGCTCCGGAATAATTTCGGCCACCTGGGGATCTTTAACGTGCACTGACATCGCACAGCACACGGGCGCCTCAGCGTTTTTCCTCCATAAAAACGCAGCCGCCGCGGTCGGGTTCGAACCCGGGAACTCCGGATCAGTAGTCGAGCGCCCTAACCACTGAGCCACCGCGGCGGGGCAAGCGGGGTAAGCGGTAATTCGATATTTAGAACAAAGCGTAGTGGTATACGTACCGCGTAATGAAGTTGCAAGCGCGCAGCTGCGCCTCTAGTCCTCGTCGTGATGGCTGTGTTTCCCCACATCTAGCAGGTATTGGTACTAAACACTTCTAGCTACACATGGCGGGGAAGTGCTAGGTTATTTTTACAAGCCGTTTATGTCGGACAGTTCGTAGAATTGAAGAAATAAATCAGACTGAACCCTACTGCAATCAAATATACCAGGTGTGTCAGTGAATGTGAACCATAATTTTTATAAATAGGCTCTTTGAGGTATGAAGGCGACTTTTGCGGCACAATAATACCTGCTTTGGCGGACATTAAAAAAAAGACAGGTGAATAAATTTAACAAGTTAGACGCTTAAAGGGTCCCTGAAAAGGATGTTGGAGGTTGTCTATAAGATGCTCGCATCATGTAGAGTACCGGCCAATGAGCGTTCATGCCGCGTACAAGACCTCAAAAGCGAGCCGATAATTTACAATAGAAGTTTAAAAACTTGCTTCGGCGCCTAGCGGCGACCTGCGGTGCTGGGCTTTTGCCCGAATCCGTGCCCGTTACGTCACCATCCGTGCTCGTTACGTCATGTAGCGCTCGTTACGTCAGCAGCGGACTGCTAGCATTGGTTCGCGCGCGTCGGCGGCCGGCGGACGAGGCGAATGCGGGGGGCCGGCGGAGGAGCGCCGACATTTCAGCGTGCAAAAAGTGACGAGAGGAGAGGGAAAGGCGCGAATACGCGGAAATTGAGATTTCGACTACATATAACCCAGCTTCCACAAAACGCATCTAAAAAATTCTTGCTGGAGGATATTTGTGAAGCAGCGTCCTTTAGCATCCTAGGCAAATCGCATCTTTTGTTGAGACCCCCTTTTACAGCCGCTTTGACTAATTTCTGACAATTAACTTTTTTCTTCAGGTTGGCGCGCTATACTTTGAACACAAGGACTAGTTACAAAAAACAGGACAAGACAGGTAGGTTATAGTTAAAAAGGTAATTATCAGAAATTACTTAAGCGGCCAACTAGTTAACATTATTTACAGAAGCCGCCTTTATACATGAAGAAGCTTATTTTAAAATTATTTGGTTCACCTTCGTTGAAACGCCTGGTATATGCTGGGATTTCCCCCGAAAGCAGAGGGCCGTAAATACTGTTTACAATATGCCCCTGAATTCCCGTTGAAGTTAGCTCAAGCTCTGCACACGAGTGCGATCCGTACTCGTACTCCCCGTTTACAAAACCAGCAGAAAAAGAAAGACAGGACAGCGACAGAGCACTTGTTTGGCTCCCTGGCCCATGATGAATGTCACTCGTAAAGTGAACCAATATTGGGGAATAAAACGTTGCCGCATATGTTATGTTCGACAGCGTAGCAGTACTATGGGCGTTCGCCTTGAGAAAGCAAGAATATGTTTCATGCTTACGCAATTATGTACTTAAGCTAAGACTAAAATCTCAGCTTTTCAACAGGTGCACACTCCTGAAACATTTCAATTAGACCATTGTACAGCGTCAAAACAAACCAGTAGCGATGCTGGTTTTGCAATCGTATAGGTTTAACATGAAGGTGGGCTTTGTAGGAAGTCAGTGAAACCCAGAAAATCCATGGAAGTAGCGCGGGCCCTGAGTTTGCAATCCTTTGGAGCTCTTTTTTCTGGCCTTTGACGTGAACTGCCCGAAGTTCGAGCTGCCACAGTCAACGGTTGAGCATCCATAACCGTCTGCTTCTCGTGGGGCTCCGCACGCTTCCTTCAGAGTAAGGAAAACATGTTCACCGATCTAAAACTTGATGATTGAAATTTTTCACAGACCTAAAATGGTTCAAGGGTTTGCCTGTTTAATTATCACGAGTCGAAAAATTCGGCAGAAACACTAAAGGCTGTTTACGTGTTGGAATGCGAAAGCATTACTCTCCTTTGGTGCATTGACACCCACTCATACACACACCACCCACACACACACACACACACGAGCGTATGACACCGCCCGGAACGCTGTACGACGAACGGTTGCATCACTATTTTTGTATGAAAATTCGGTTTTAAGGAAAGGAAATGGCGCAGTAACTGTATCACATCTCGGTGGACACCTCAACCGCGCCTTAAGGGAAGGGGTGAAGAGTCTGGGAAAGCATGCAATTGAAAGTGCATATGTCGCCGGTTCGAATCCCTCTGTCAAGCTAGCCTCTAACTTGACTAGCGCATATAAGCTACATGCAACCACAAATCTTATGACACCACCCGGAACGCTGTACGACAAACGATTGCGTCACAATATTGGTACGAATGTTGTCGGGAAAACTGGCGCGACATGGTGGCAGGCCAGTTGCGAGTATATATAGACGAACGACATGTACAGGACTTTCTGAAGTGGCGGTGTTCGGCTTGCTGTGTGCGTCATACGGCCACCTGATGACGTCACCCTATTTTTCCTGCTATCGCTGGTATTTTCTGTACCATCTGCAAGTGCACGCGCACACACACACACACACAGCCGGCTTTCCTCGTAACAGGACTGGTAATGCTTTCGCATTAAAAGACAGGTGTGGTGTAAAGGAAAGGTTGTGCTATGCTTACTCTACGCATCTGCCAGCAAATTTCCGCCACTTTGGCTCCGGCAACAAGTGTCTGTTGCCCACAGGAGCGTCTCCAGTGTGAGCGTGTAAGATGAGTTAGCTCACAATGACCCTGCGCCTGTGTGAGTTGGGCCTGTCCACGCACGCCCTAGACGCCTCCACACCCAGAATTACTGCAGAATCCGCAAACGCTGTCCTGTCTGCAGCTGCGCAACTAGCGGCCAGGCAGTCCGCTGTTGAGAGCGCACTTGACGTGATCACCTGTGCTCACACTTGTCTGAGGACCTCATTCTGAGATCACATTCTCATTGAAAATCCGATAATAGTGGTTTTAGCTTTAAACTTGTATTCCCAGTGCTGCGCGATCGGAGGAATACGACGTTTCATTAAAAGTGCCTTTCCATAAACAAAAATGGCGTATGATGACGTATGGTTTCCACTCGTGTAGAGCTCTTGTTCTTTTGGGCATAAAAACAACCCGAACACTGAACCGCCTGCAGTCGACAGGTTACAGCCCTTCATCGCAAGCCGAACACACATTTCTGTGGAGGGTTTTTGTCTACGATTTAATCCGCTAACAAAAAAGTAAAGAGTCTAAAAAGAACGGTGATTTATAAGCTACACAAAATACGCTCAAGAGAAAAGTCGCTAACGAACAAGCAGGAAAAACGCGCAGCATAGCACAGTGTTTGACCTGTGGGTGCGGGCATTCACATATTGTATAATCACAGCCGAATTGCCCCAACCGTCCCGTGTGCTGAAGGAAATGTGAAACCGGATCTATCATGCCGCATGGGCGGAATGGTGGTAATAAGCTAGCTGTTTGCAGGAATTATTTTTAATTTTCATGTCTCAATACCTAGAACAGAAGTTTGTAGCAAGAAATATGGTAAACCTCCGGGGCAGTGTATACGCCAGCCTTACAATATCCTGCCCCTTCTGGTAGCGCCTCGCTTCTAGTAACTTGTGGCCTTAACACTTCCCCACGCGCATATCTCACTACACGTATATGTAACATCCTCAGCTGACCCTCGCCCTCTCTCTCACGTGCGACTTAAAAGTAAACAGGAAATTATTTCCCACTCTAGATCAACCCCCGCGGTTGAATGGACGCAACCGTCCAGTGGAAGGCGGGACCCACGACGCGCTACGCGCTGTGGAGGTACATTCTGCGGCTCAGGGACATTCGGCCGGCGGCTGCCTTCGAAGCTTCCTTTGTGCTCGTGATTGGTCCGCAGCTGGCCTGACGTTGTTTGAGCAAAACTCGAAGGAGAAAGGAGCTGAGTAAAACCTCAGTCAGTCCGGCGGAACGTTCCTGGCGACCAAAAGTTCCTCCCGGGCAGCCCGTCATTAACGGTAAAAACGGCAAGGAGTGATTACTTAGAGGGAGGCTAACTCTGCTGCTTGATTATCATACTGAGCGGCGGAGGAAAAACCAAAAGCAACACCCTTCCCAGCGTCGCAAACACGCACGCATCCCACGACCGTGACTGCTGCGGCGCACGAACACGCTCGCAGCTGTTGCCGGACGCATTGTGTCGGCGTTAGCGGTCGCTCTCCTATTCCTTCATTCAATGCACTTTATTATTGTCCCGCGCTTTCTTTTTCCTTTCGGCTCTTTCTCTTCTCCCTCACACCCCCATGCCGACGTCGCTGCAAGGCTGCCATCATGGCGCCGCGGCGACGCTCCCTGCCGCCTGTCGCTTTGCCGCGTGGCCGCCGCCGCTGTTGTCTCGGCCGTGACGCGCGCGCCAGTGGCGAGCCGGAGGGAACAACGCGCGATCACGCGACTGCGTGTCTCTCTCTCTTGAGTGCGCGTTCTAACCGACGTGCGAGCCGCCCGTCCGAACGCGTGCATTTGCAACTCGAGTTCGCGCACGTCGCGCCGGTGTGTGACGTTGTGCTACGTGTGCGACAGAAGGCTTTTTCCCTCGCGACGCGAAGGAAGAGGAGGAAGAAGCGCGAGGGCGCACCGCCTCAACCTTCGGGTCGAGTCCCGGAGTCCCGCGCACAGGTTTCTCGCCTTCGGGACACTGTCTGCGCCGAGTTCATCGAGAGCCTGATCGTGGTCGTAGGCATGATAAAGACCTGCGGCAGCCACAGTCCCAGCCGTTCTTGCGTCGGCCTCAACGGCGGTTCCAGCAAGTATGGCGTCTCCGGGACGCCCGACGACTTTCAACGCCGTCAGCGACAGCTCGCGGCAGAGCGTCCAGATCGACAGGAGTACTGCTACTTGAGCTCTCGCGACGCCTTCAGCCGACGCGCCTTTCGCCACAAAAACCACCTCCAGGGTCACGGAAGCCACAGCCTGTGGCAGGCGGCACCAGCTGACGTCGCAGTAAGCCACCCTGCGCGCATGACTCCTCTCTGCCGTGCGACCCTTACCCCGCACCTCCTCGCCGTCCGAGCGCGCCCCTTGCTGCAGAAGCACGCACGCAGACGGTTTGATCGCTGTCGCCTATGACGTCACCGTTTGGACGCATGGGCATGGGGCCCGGCCCGTCCACGGCTGCGGCTGATGAGGAGGCTCAACAGCCTCAGCTTGGTGACGTCGTGGTTGGAAGCATTCGAGCCTTAAATTCCTTGAGGGTAACTGCTTTCCTGCACACATGACCGCATGCTGCACTTAGCCAGGTTCGACGTCAACAGTTTGCTACTGGAATGGCTGCAAACTTTTTAGATTCTCTGGTAAGGTAGTACAGTATAAGAAGGACGGAATGCCGGTGCACGTTTGCTAAAGGAAAGGATGGGAATGGAATGAGGGAATAACAATCCATTCCAATTCTTTTCTAAGGAAAGGTAGTTCACTCATATAGGTGCTAATGTGGCCGGTCGCAAGCCAAAGCAAATTGCATCCTGTTCAAGAGCCCTACTCACAGTATTAATCGCTCATACAACAGTGTGCATTGCGTGCATTGCGAAATCAAAAGGAGGTTAATGGACGCATACGCACGCGCACGCAGAAAAACAGCATTTCTCATGAATGAAAGAGATAGGCAAGAATGACAACAGGGCAACACTGACACCCAGAGGCAAAATATAGAAACATGTAAGAGCCGCATTAATCAAACTTGGCATATAGACAGTGGAACAATGAAAACGAAAATTGCGAACATGACGGAAGACAAACACTGCCAACTCTGCGGAGCGAGCCCTTGTCCGGACACGATTGCGTACAGGAATGAGGTATGACGGGTTAAGACAGGCTATATTATGCAAATTATTTTCCAGTCATTGAAACCAAAGTGAAGCTAACGCAAGCATTTTAAATTTCATTCTGCGTGTTTTCCAGCATGTGTTTCCCACGCTTAATACCTTCGAGCACTGTAGTGGGGCACTTGGGACACCTCCTGCACTCAAAATCTCTGGATGATGAAGGGGAGGCTCATCCTCATCGATTAGAACCTTGTCAGCTTCGCGGGCTCCGCAAGTGCCCGATTGTACTCCTCAAAAGCAGGCTCTGTAACCTGGGGACTAACCCTCTGCGTGGCGTGAAGAGGGAAGACATATCAAAGCACAAAAGGGGGGGGGGGGCACAAGGGTTAATTCCCTCTACTGTCGCTGGAATGAAGCATACAACTGCAGTCTGTCGTATCAATACAACGCAAAAAATTACTCTTACGTTCGCGTTTCTTTTTCTTTTTTTGCTTCAAGCTGTCATGCGTTAGGCGTGACAGGCTGCAGTTCATTGAGTCTGGCATCGCACTGTAAAAACAAACAATTACAGCATTGTTTCCCATGCCATCTGCTCGATGCCCTCAATGAAATATTCATCAAACAAATATAACGAAGATTTGTTATTTCTATGTGCTGAAATTTCCTTCACACGAGCGGGCAACTTCTGAAACTGTTTTGGTATTTTGTCTGCTACGTGCGTATCCCTTTCGGCCGTCCTGTATTTCTGTCAAAGATGTTAGGCGGGTTCTAGAGTACACTCCAGTTCAAACTGCCTCTCAAGGCGCACCTCAAGCGAGCTAGAAGAGTGCGCGCGGGCACCCGCTTAGGCAACAGTCCCGAATCAGTTCCCGGATAGCACTTGTTTCTCCGACTTCACCTCCCCTGCTGTTGCACCAGTAAAAGAGGCAGCCTTATTTAGGTACCTTTTGATCGCAGTTCGTGAAACCACACATCGACCTAGTATGAACACGAAGGCGTCACCATTTCCCCGATGTCGTAGTCTTTCAAGCATGATACGCCTATTAGCATAGTTCATCGTGGGCGGTTAGACAAGGGTTAGGAGGCGGGGGGTCGACTGTATATGCAAGAAAAGTTAGTAAAATCCTAAGAAATTTACTAGAAAACTGAGCTTACTTTCTAGAGATGTTTTCTTGGGCTGTTGACCTAAGGCCTGGGATCACGACTCTCTTGCAGTGTGCTGTCAGAGCCTCTGAAAGTGCACTCTGCTTGATGGAGTGTATAATACTTCTTTACATTTGTTTGCGTAGATTGAAAACAAAGTGTATCGCCCAGTTTCTAAGTCAGCCCCAAGCGTCGAGTACACGACAGAATAAAGTAGGCCCACGGCGTCATGGCGCGGAGGCGCAAACGCGTACTCTCAGGTCACTGAAAACCTTGCCGCGTGAGTCTTTCTTTGTCAAACAGCGCACGGAGGACGCCGAGATGTGTCTCGCTTGGCCACCGTAGGCCCAAACAAAGGTGTCCCGCACACGCTCCGAGCAGCAGGCGGAGACCGGGAGAAACGCGGATTGCCACGCGCGCTACGTAATCGACCAACAAGCGAAGCGACGCGGGACGACGAGGCGTCGGGAGCTGCGCTTGGCTAGAGGAGAAAAAGTCGCGCCTCAAAGCGAGCGGCTTTCTCGACCAACGTGCTTTTTCCCTCTCGTTTCTTTTGCTCTCTGTTCCTTTCTCTGTCCGCGGTGCGAGATCGTAGCAACGACAGGTGTAGAGGAAATCAACTGCGTCGCACGCGTGTGTGAAGCCCCTGAACTGGACGTTCACGCTTGTTTGACCTTCACTATTCACTCAAGAAAAAGCTGGTTTCGTCTCAGGCCTGCAGTGGAGAACATTGTATACGACGGCCCCGAACTTGAAAACTGATTCCCGCGGCAAGGTCAACGAAAATGCTCATAAGACGGGAGCGTACAGGACAAACCTCTGGAAAAGAAGAGGCAGGGCTAGATTCTAAGGTCATTTTTTTTTACTGCAATTGGGGGAATTCTTCTGGACATACATATTCTTCTTGATCCCTGGTGTGGGGATTTTTTCACCAGACACGAACTTTACTGAGGAAGCTATTCTTCATTTCATGATGAAAGCGCCGATATTCATGCACTTGATAAAACGGTGGGATTAACGATGCGTTCAGATTACGCGCGTAGCGCGCGTCTCTCCAATTCGTTACCGTCTCCAGCGGCAGTGAGAGAACGATCATCACAATGATGGCAGCGATGCTCGTTGCTGAAAAGTATAGACATGCAGCGCGGAGCGAAGCTACCTCGCCTGCTACGTCTAAGCAGGCAGTGTATAATGTTATTCTGTCATCATCGCGAAGAGCACTGTTCTAGTTCCTTTCTATTTTTATGCCGGCATTGTTGCGCAATCTTCGCAGTCACAGCACGGATAACACGTCAAACATCACGCGCGCCGGGCAACTTCGGTCCTCTGTTATTCAGCCTGTTCAGTAGAAAACGAATAATAATAGGCGTCAAATCAATCGCGCCGTTGTTAACTCACGCCTGCGACGGGATCAATCAATCAATACTTTATTCAACATCATCAGGATGTTGGGTGCGCCGGCAAAAAGCCAGTGATGAGGCTTGACGAGGCCGACGCACCCTACAGAGGCAGTTTGGTAGTGACACACATAAACAACAAAAGAAAGAAAGAAACCAAGCGCATCAACTCGCCCATCCACCCCGACATGTGCGCCTTATACTTCGCAGTCTCGTGACTCATTGCTCTAGACACGACCGTCTGCTTAGAGATGCGTACATTAAATCTGCTTTGATCATCCTCCTCCTGCTTGAAAGGTGCACGGTTCGATACCTAGTGCCGCCGATGGTTATCAGACAGCGACAAGTTTTCTGCTGGTATCTGGGGTGAAATACTTGGAAAAATGTTTCTTTGAGCCCACCTCTTGTAGAAAAAATACGTCAGTCATATGTCTCTTTGACCAAGCTTCCTTTTCGCCATTTAAGTTATCATTACAAATATATAATTTAAATGAAAGCGCTAGCAAACACGCAGAAGCCCGGGATCTTGCGTTCCTGCATGCATAACACGTACGCAACGACTACTGTGGATGCGCAGTTCCCCGGCGTATTTGCTTACTCCAAGGACTATCATATAAATTGGCCGTTGATTAGGCTATTGGGGAAATTTATTCGAGTCGCTACATGCACTCGCTGCTTCGACCATTTCCGGTTGCACCTCGCATCGCTGCGCGCGAAGTGAGCGCTACGTTCGCGTGCAAAACTGGTTTGTGTAACCTAATGTAATACTACTATTCTACGTAATTGCAGCTAATTACCGGAAGATAATTTGACACGGAAATCTGGAGCAGACTGGAGCGGATAGTAGCGGACCGGTCAAGGTCAGAACACGCTATATGGTCTCTCAACAAACGAGAAGCTCGTTTGAAAATTTGTTTCTCCAGCCACTGCATGCTTTTCTTGGACTATTTTTTTTACACTGTGCTGCTCTACATCGACGGAAGACTGCGCACATAAATAGTAAAAAGAAAGGCGACTTCCTTAAAAAAAAGAGGAAAGATCGATCAGGCGCCTAATTTGACGTGTCGCGACGCGCACCTTGTTCATCACCGAGGTACATTTTGTTTGTTGCCTGCTTGTATGCCGACTAAAGAAAACCGAAGAGTGCGACAGGACTCGCCTCCCAACTACCGCCTGTGCATATTCCTTGGCTCATTCTCGTGTTTCTGCCTGCTCTGTTAGGTGCCTAAATTGCCGCTGAGCGCGTAGCCGTGAGATCGTCGCAAATGGCCCGTTCTCAAGCGTGCGCCGACGACGCCTTCGGCCCACCTTGAGCTCTGGGTGGCGTGGCACGTTTAAACAAATAATGCTGAAAAGAAGACACGCACGCAAAGAGCGACAGCTGGTTTTTCGCGACTGGTAGCAACTCCCACCCCGGACGGTTCATTATCCTTGCATTATATAAGCGTACCCGCTACAGACGGGGGAATGAAGAAGTGGGCTGAAACTTCCGTGCAGTGCGTGGCAGATTCGGGAAGACATCAAGGCCGCCACGCATTCTGAACCTTTAAGCAAAATAGATCCCCGACGAAGAGCGGGAAAGAGAAAATTGGACGGGACACTTTAACTCCGCCTTAAGGGTATGACACGATAGCGTAATGGATCAATTCCCATATATATGCAGAAGGCCATTCTCTTTTTTACATTCGTATATCCCTGAGAGTCGTTATACCCCTCCTGGCGCAGAGGTGCAGCTGTTAGGCGATGCGGCGCCGCCCCGCGATGGCAGGTGCTCCCAGCGGTGTGCCTTTTGCGCCCCAGGTTGCTATTCCCGAGTGATCAATCATTAATTTAACTGCCACCTCCCACTGTGGGCAGTTCGGTAACAATCCGGTGGGCAGGTTGTGATGACGACGCAAGGTCACATGACCTAGGTGACGCACCTGCCTTCTAGGTTGCTCTATGGGGGTCGCCTGCCAGAGCCATGCCCGTGATATTTCGCTCGCAACGCCGACAACGCCGACGGCGGATTTTCTGCTGAGCGAAGCCTTTAACGCTATCGCGTTGAAAAGGGAGACGGGATGCAATATCCGCGTTGGCATTTACAAGGCTAGCAAGCGCCGCGTGTAGAATAAAAATCCTCCCAAGTGAATTCGCTGCCAGATTCTCGAGCATAACGCTAACAAAATCGATCGGCCAATGTAAGTTCCGCTGCTCCGCCTTCGCTTCGCCGTGACCCTGGAGCGCCCCACTCAGGCTCCTCAAACTCGCAAGGAAGATGCTTGCACGTTTGTCTTATACGAACAAGTTTCGTTCAAGCATGTGTAGTCCATTCATAAGTAGTGAAGTGCATTTCCTTAGCGGCCATAACGACTGCATTTAGTTGTTTCTACTCTCCTTCTTTCTTTGTCCTTCCTTCCTTATGTCTTTTGTTGTTGTTTTTTCGATTATAGGGCAATCGCGTAACTCGCACTGCACGACCACCGAGAATGAAATTGTGTTTCTTGAAGGCACGGACGTTGTGGACACTAATCAGAAATGGAAAGCGAGATTTTAAGAGAGCATTAAATCATGCAGGAGTGCTATGTTCGCAGCTTCATTATGAAGAAAGTAACTGGAGGGGACACTCCGCCCTAAGGCTATGACGCGATCGCGTCAATGGGTCAATACCCACACATGCGGAATCGGCCATTCTCTACATTCATGGGTAGCTGGGAGGGCTCATGCCACTACCGGTGCTGTGGTGCAGCGGTTAAGCGGCGATGCGCCACTGCCCCGGCAGTTGCAAGCACAGCCAACGGTGGGTCTTGTGAGACCCGGGTTGCTCTTCTCGAGCAACCTCTCGCGACCAATCATTAATTTAACTGCCACCTGCCACGGTGGGCATCACAATCCGGTGGGCAGGTGGCGATGACACCGCAAGGTCACGTGGCCTAGGTGGCAGGTGAGCCACCTGCTTTTTCGCTCACAACGCCGCCTCCGACGACGACGCCGTATTTTCTGAACGCCTTATCGCATTAAAAAAATGCGAAATTCATGCGAAATTAACTACAGCACAGCACAGTACATGATAATCATGCTTAATATATGCTGCTATTTTATCTTGTGTTGCTAGAGGCGATCAGACCCCATGCGCAATCTTGATTGCTGGCGCGCCGAGCTACGGATATTCTCGCAGTTTATTAGGCGACCGTAGCAAAGGGGGTTCTCTCTCTCTGGGTTGTTTATTAGTTCGTTCCCCATAGCTTCTCTAAACAACAACAACAACAAAAGTGTTAGCCTCCTAAGCACCGCTCAGTTGTGCAAAAATATTGACGCCTACGACCTGAGCAAAAAATAGTAATAACGTTTTGACGCTTCTTTTTGACGAATGTCTCTATTCCCGTGCTACTTTTGTCTCTGGGAATATGCAAGTTAGCCTGAAGTAAAGGAGAACGATGGCTTCGCTAGTGCTTTAACGCAGGCGAGCGCTGCTCTCCGCCCTGAAATAGGTATTGACCGAAGCTGCCATGAGACCGTTTTGTCTACCTCCGCTATCTTCTCATAATGCTCTCCAAAGTCAAGAAAGGAAAGTTTCTTCCCAAGCTATAACTGCGTGGGACTTCCGTTATCCTCTTATTTCTGTAACGTTATTTCTGAGATTTCTCTGGGGGGCTGGGGGGGGGCGGCTATTTGATGCTATCGCAATGCAGAAAGTGTTATAAGAAAACATACATTGCACAATATTACATTACGTCGAAACACTCTGCGTGTAAATGTACGGAAAATATTTCAACTCCGCAGCGGTACGCAACTTTGCCTTCAATTCAGACACGGCACTTGTTTCCAAGATTGGGGCGCGACAAGGATATCAGTGTTAGGACAGCGCACTTAATCTTAGATTTTATCACAACTTATGGTGTGCCAGAACAAAAGCGCTCAGTATAGTGTCGCTCTGCGACGGTTTTATAAGCGCCTACGAGTACTTATTTCTACAATGACATATTTTTCTTTATCTCTGCCAAATTAAGTTTATGGTAGCCGGTGCTGGGAGACAGCTTGCGAGCCTGCACGCTACGCGAGACGTAATGCGAAAGAGCTTCCGTAAACTCTCCGCTTCGCTAACCGCACGAAACAGCAGTGTTAAGAACCTGCGCTGTGCCGTAATTTACTCGCACTTTTTTTTTTGTATGTGTGCCAACCTACTCTGACGTCACACGCGGAATCACCGTTGCACGACAAGCAAGACGCAGGAGAGATGGAGGGAGAGAGAATGATGACGACAAGAAACCGGAATAGGGAATCCTCTCGAGGAAAATGTCCACGGCGCAATGCCGCAGTGGTTATTTTCTTCGACCGCTCTCTAGGCGACTCGTGACGGGACACCTTCCCAGCGCGGTATCCCGTGCGCGTTAAGAGCGAGGACAGCGCGGTTCCCGTAACAAGACCTCTCCCCACCGCAGTGCACGCAAGGCCCCCCGCGCCAGGAAGAGGCGGCCTCCATTATGCTGCTCGCGGCGGGGACGACATCGCCCCGCGGGCGTACAATGCAGGGGCGTGCGTACAACTCCGAGCGCGCCGCACGGAGAGGCGACCGATCACTTTGCCGCCCATGGGGCAGGAATTAATCCCGTCCCGGATCGCCTCAGCAGCCGAGCCGGGTCAAGGCTGCCTCACAGAGAGCGCCCCAACGGAAGAAACACGACGCTCACCCAGCCCCCGTTCTCCGCGGCGACGAGAGGCAATTTGTCCGCTCGCCCGAGCTGGGGTTCTTCGCGGGCACGAACGCACGCACACGCTGCTGTTTTTCCTAAGGGAGCAGCGGCGTCGCCAGCAAGCGCGCTCAGGCGACGCTATCCCGCGGGCAGAAGCGCCTAATTGGTCGTAAAACCGTAATGGATCGTACAACAGCTTCCGCCCGCCGCTACAGCCATCACCCGAGATCGGGTTTTCGATGAGCCGGGCGGGCCAATTTCGTGCTGTCCCGCTCGCGCTGCCAGCGCGAGACGGCGCTCGGAAAGCGGTCTTTTCGCTTGATGGCACCCTGGATGCAGTGTCCGAGGAGCAGATGCTGAGAGTACCGCTGCCGAGACGACGTTCCGTGGGAACCGCACACCTGTGGCGGCTGCAGTGCGATCGAAGCTGGCGGCGCGTAGGCCCGAAAGTATCGCTGTGGCCGATAACGGGACGCTGTGGGATCAGGAGGAAGGACATTGCAACGAGAGGAATGCCGTGCAATGAAACATATAGACATTGTCAAGCGCGGCGTGACGCGTAAGCAGAAGCAGAAACCCAACTGGCTTTTTCTCCGCGCGTGAAATCCTGCTCGGCAACGTCGCAGACGGCGAGAAATCATGGTGCGGTCTCGCGCGGATAACTGCTTACCACACGTCCGCTCATCGGTGCGCCTTCGGTGCGCCTTTTGCGACGTAGTTCAGCTTGAGTGACTGTAGGAGCACTGTCTGCATTACGCAGTCGCCGCATGATTATGTTATCTTCTTTCAAAGCAAAGCCCTGAAATGTGTCGTTATTGAAAAAAAAAAAACACTTTCTGAATTAGGAACCAGTGATTGCACCGCTAGCGTACTGGCGCTACTGTTCGAAAACTAAAGTCCTTGTTTTGACCTTTTTGACATTAATCTTTTCCTTCCTACACAGATGAGTATACGATTGGAGGAGTATTCGGAGAGACTCGCATGACACGGGCATTGTCCCTGCCAGACGTAGCGTTCAGTAAGTGTGCTGTTACTTGAGGCCATCAGCCATAACCGCGCACTTTTTCTGTTTCTCCGGGGCAATGGGCCATGTCCCGGATCCGTGCATGTGCGGCCAATCGCAGTGTTGGCTACAATCACCCCATCCGCGCAGATAACCGCGTGGAACAAACACCATTTTCCGACCTTGAAAGCGGATTTATGCCCATCGCGCAGAAAGCAAGCTGGCTCGCGTCTGGACGGCACCGGGGACGGTTTGCGAATCTTGATAATGTTCATGACTCAAATCGGCGTTCTGCAAAAAGTGATCTCAGATTTCAGCTGGCTGACCGCTGCGTAATCGACTACTTTTACGCCTTTGACACTCCTTCCTACGACGTTGCTCAGCTCGCAACGTCGTCATCCAGCGGAACTTCTGATTCTGCTTCCGTTCACCAGTAGCTTGATGACTTTCTACTCCTCTAGACTTTTTTGGACACGAAAGTGGCATAGAAAGGGGTCTGGTTGGTTTATGGTTTATGGGGGTTTAACGTCCCAAAGCGACTCAGGCTATGAGAGACGCCATAGCGAAGGGCTCCGGAAATTTCGACCACCTGGGGTTCTTTTACGTGCACTGACATCGCACAGCACACGGGCCTCTAGAATTTCGCCTCCATCGAAATTCGACCGCCGCGGCCGGGATCGAACCCGCGTCTTTCGGGCCAGCAGCCGAGCGCCATAGCCACTCAGCCACCGCGGCGGCTGAAAGGGGTCTGAGGTAGGCTCCATTCTTCCGTTGTCCTGTAACTGAGCCGTCTTCAACGTGTTGGCTAACTACATCATCTAACTAAAGACACCAATTAAAAACGCTAACTATGAATTGTTCTTCATTTTGCTGGAATCTCTGTTAGTCGACAAGAAAAAAGTCGCCTATCGGATTTCAGTTAAGTATTGAGTCGCCGCTGTGGCTCAGTGGGTATGGTGCTCGGCTGCTAGCCCGAAATATGCGGGCTCGATCCCGGTCGCATTTGGATGGAGGCGAAATGCTAGAGGCTCTTGTACTGTGCGACGTCAGTGCACGTTAAATAACCAGAGGTGGTCGAAATTATCCGCTGCCCTCCACTACGGCGTCTCTCATGGCCTGAGTCGCTTTGGGACGTTAAACCCCATAAATCCATAAAACCGAAAAAAAATCATGTTCAGTATTCTCGCAAGGTAGCGCAACGTAATCTCTCGCTTCATTAGCGCCGTAAAAAAAATGAAGACGGAGTCGAAGCCCCCACTGGCCATGACGGGGAGAGCGCTGCTACACGCAGCATGCAGTTCGCAAGAAAGCCGAAATCTTTGCACCAAAATGACCTCGTGTCTACAACTACCGCTGTATATCATAGTCTTAGGAACAGTGTGTTATAAAATGTTTTGATTTTAACTAACGCTCAATATTTACTAGAAATCTGCCCACTAATCACCTCTGGCGCCGCTTATTGGCGTCCATGAGGAGTTGTGTGGGAGTTCGTCGTTGACCATAAACTGCAAAAAATCTCCTGGGTTTATTTCCGTTCGGAAATTTGCACTTCATCACGATGGTCTTCGCCTGCTTTGTGCGACGAGACGTGTAAAGCATTTATTGGTTCGTCCTCTTATTTCCCTTAGATTTCTGTGAAGAAACTATAGCTTCCAGAAGAGTTTTTGCGCAGCTGAATTTCAGGGATGCATTTAAATTTTCGTTTCAATTTCTTGTCCACCTTCGCGCAGAGGAATGCAATGACTTTTGTTTCTGAATTTCTGCAGAAAATCAGAATCGCGTCCAGGATCGCAGCACTTGTTAGATATCTGAAGCTGGTGAGAAGGAAACGATTGAGTATCGTTAAGCGAGCACGAAGAACCCCCTCCATGATTTGTTTTGCTGTTTAGATTCCAGGGAGCGTGCCAGTGAGTGTATTGGGCAGGTATTGCTGGCGACGGGAAAGACGCGAAAGAGGAGAGTCTACATCTTACGCGGAACACCCGCGAGATCAATTTATCCTGGTCTATTAGTTAGGAAGGTAGCAAGTATATTGCCGGCTGTGCTATATATAAATGTTTAACTACAGGCCGCACACTGTGATTAGGAGCTAAAAATGCGCTGGTCATCTTATATACCTAGCTTCAAAGCTTGTGCCAGCGGGACGCGACACACAGATATGCATCAGGAATTGGGCAGCTGAACACGATGCGACAGAGACGCCGGAGGCCTACCTTCCCATTCACTCCTGCAAATCACAGCGTACGTGCGCGTCGCAAGACCCGCATGCCGCGGGTTCAACCATGCGCGAACCTCGCGGCATAGGCGGGTCTCGTATATAGCTTTCGTATCCAGCACGCATGCACAAACACACACACATGTATGTATGTATATATAGACATGGCAAAGCGGGAAATCCTGCGGTAATTAGCGCAAGCTTCCCTGGCCACGGAGCACGGCGCAGAAATGGAGAGAATGGCGGATGCCGCGCGGTGATCATTTGCCCATCGCGCCGGCCGCCTTCCTGGAGCGCACGCCAGCGGCGACGACGAGTACGGCTCCGGGGGAGGCTCGAGTGCGACGCGTGCAGCGTACGTGCGCGGGGAGCGGAGAGCAAGTCGATCAGCAGTGACGACGGCGGCGCTTCTTGGAGGAAAGTCGTGACCGTGCCGCCTCCCCCCCCTTTGCTGCGCATTGAGCGCCAGTTTGCCGCAGGAAAAGAGCGATTATATGCCTGCAGGCACCACGCTATAGCTTCGCATCGCTCGGAGCCCCTCGTGCATGGATTTCGGGCTGCATATGCATGGAAGAGCCCCTATGCGCTCATCAATGATCGCTTTATTTCTAGACTTTTACCCCACACCGATGAAGACATCACGTGCACAGGGACCCTTACGTGGCTTCATTGGACGCAGAGGTGCGCTGTATAGCGTCGAGGGAAGGACTTCATTCGAATGATTCATGTTCGGGCCCACTCATATATGCAGTGGTAATGGTGGTAGAGGTGGTGGACGTCACTTATCCAGGGAACGTGTTCGACAGGTGCCGCCCTCCGTTGCAGTTTTATCCGGCCTAAGCACAGATTACAAAGACAAGTCGAAGCACGCGCTGCGTGGAGTAAAGGTTGGCGACGCCACACTCTCCGAGCTTGCCGGCAAGCCTTCGCAACAATCCAACGTAGAAAAGGGCGAGGCACGGTTGACATCCACTGGCCTTGTAGGCCAGAGGTGGGTAGAGTTGTATTTTGCCTAGGTTACGCGACACACGCCGAGGAATTGCCGATCTTTTTACCATCTATCACCATCACCAGCTGAACCTCTGCACACGCCGGCGCAACCGATTCCAGGGAGTGGCACAGTGCCGAACACAAGGGTGCTGAATTTCATACGATGTTAAATAAAGGGTTCTAAACAGACCACAATCCGGTACTGTCGGAGCATCACGTGACACAGCGCCACCGCAGCGATGGCAGGCACGGATGGGATCGGGCCGCAAAGTCGCGCAGCCCTGTCTTTTTATGTACTGCTTGTTGCCAAGGGACGCCATTCTTTTCTTGCCGGCTAATGATTACTCACAGCCGTTTCAGCGGCAAGTGGTCGCCGTCGGCTGATAGTATGTCGGCACTGAAACTCTTGCGTGCTGGATAAAATAAATGGCGACTGTCGGTGGTCCTGTGCGCACTCTCTAGCGTATGCCACCTGGTCTGATGTAGTTTCACGGAGTTTGGGGTTGGGATAAAGCACTCCAATCGTAGCAGCTTTCACCGGGGCAGGACGAAAATTCTTTGTTCCTTTTTTTTTCTTTTCTGAGCCATTCGAAACACATGTTCTGATGAGACCCCTTCTTTGATAACAGCGGCCACTTACACTGCAGCGAGCCATCGTTCTGTCAGCTGGAGATGCATACTGTGCCGGATCCCAAAGTCTGTTGGTAATGCAACTTGACACCGCCCACAGTTCACCCCGCTGCTTCTGCTGTATTAAGATTATGGCACGTCTTTTTTGCAAGTTCAGGCAATTCTATAATGTCCTGCGCACCGAGTAAGCCCCGGTAGCAAGCAGTTCACGAGTGATGTGGCCTGGGCTAGATGGTGATCGAGCATCGCGTTGCACTAATAGAGCACGAAAAGCGACGAGACAGACAGAAGGTGACATACGCACAAAAGCTGCCAGACAAGGCGAGCACGAACGCCACAATCATAAGGCAAGAAACGCGGTTGTAGGAGGGCAATCACATAAAACAACTGCCTGAAATGTCTAAAGGTATGAGGGGACGTGCATGCTCTATCCGATGATATCAATTCCAGGCGGCTGGGTGTCGAGGTAGCGCTAAAATATTTTTTGTTTTGTTTTGTTAAGAGAACATGCACCTCGTAGGCTTCCTCTGCGAACAGTGCATACGTACACGTCGTACAAGAAGTGTTACACCGTTGCCACTGCGCGCACACGCGAGTGCGCGCAATGGGACCGACAAAACGAGGGCCAGGGGCGTGATTCCCCCACTTCAAAGCGACACGAGTCTGTCGGGCGCGCAACTAGCGCTGTCCACTCCTGGTAGCCGACGAGGCAGCCGCCTGGGCGCAGGCCGAACCCGCACCAACTTTAGGTACGAACAGCGGCGAATGTGACCCCAGGTTCGCTGGCAGCGTTTCTGCTGGGAACGGGTTGCCATATAGAGCGCCAGCGAAACCCCTCGACGTGCACGCATTTGCTCTGCGGAGATTGGGTCACGCGCGCTGGGCAGATCTACGTGTGTACCCACGTAACAGCGCGGCTGCCCTCGCGCTAACGGCGACAGCGGCGTCGTGTGCGGAACACCGACGCCGCTCATTGGCCTCGTGCGCGGCGACCTTCGAACCCGATCACGATGCAGCGAGAAAACGCATGAATCGTGAGCAGGCGGCATGGCGCGGGCCCATCGAGCTCCTGCGCACGCGTGCTCGCACTGCGCCGCGCTCTGCACCTCGTTGGGTGCAGCAGCGCGTGCTGGGAGCCGCCGCCTGCGCGGCCACATGCTATACGCCCTTTGTCAAAAGTTTAGAGCCCAAGGGGTTTGCTTTTGGGCCATACTGTGAGAGTCTCTGAATGCATCCCTCAGTGTTGCAAATCGCCTGAAGGCAAGAGTATTTCTGATCCTGCGTCCCACGAATGTTACAGGAGCCCCACTGCACAGCTTAAAAGGAAACCCTGTGGGCTCTAATCTTCTGACAAAGGCTGTACGACTGTCGGAGCACGTGGACGAGCGGAATTGTCCACCACCGTCCATTCGCGCACGTCTGGATTGAATGTACGTTTGTCTTGGGTGCTTGCGTGGACGAAATGAGTGATGTAGTACAAGTACTACGGCTGCTATTCGCATCGCGGGCGGAAAGGCCGCTCTTTGGAAGTGTTAATATGGCACGCCTGTTTTTCCTCTCCTGCCGCAATATTTTTGTTTCTTTCTGCTACCGCTTGAGTTCATTTGTTCGCGTTTCATTTGACGCTGATGGTACATACAAAGGGCGTGCACTAGCGGGTCTCAGGGCTGTCGGTCTTTCTGCTTGAATCCTGCTGTCTTTTTTTTTCTTTCAGAGTAGACAAGTATATCTTTGTGTCTTTAGCAATTTCAGGAATGACTTTACAGACGGAGAGACGTTTACAGAAGAAAGTATATAGACCTGGAAATGTCTTTTCTAATCTTTCTTTATAAGGCACCCAGAGACGAGAAAGCCCACAAGTATATAGGCGAAACGTTGCGGCTCTTACTGGTACGTTGTCAGGGTAAGCGCCCTTCATTAAGCAGCAAGGAAGAGAGACGCAGAGGTCAGGTGAACCGCTCTTGGGCTAACGCTCCTGATCACGTGCTCAAACAGCTCTTTCGATGTATCTGTCATTAACGTTTTCCTGCTTGATTCGTGGTGGATGAAAGGCAACGGAGGATGTGTCGTAAACAAATTAGCTAGTATCGGGGCTTATAATCCTTACGTAGCAGACTCTTTTCTTTTAACAAATAGTAGCTGGACTGTGAAAGAGAACGACCGTGGCATGCTGAAATCTCTGGCATAATTCGCTGCACGGGCAGAGCGCTATATTCATCACGGTGGAAACAACTTGTCTGATCGCAGGCCAATATGGCTATATCACCGAGATGGATAAAAGTGGTTTAATCGAGGAGAAAACCTAGAGTTATGCCCCTCCCGATGCAGTAATACGTTAGTCGCACCTTTCTTTCACCCCTAGTCAGTTGTCAGAGGGTTATCATCAGTTCATACTCTTAATCGCCTACTTGTGTCAGATCGTATCGCACGTTCTCGATGGCGCTCGCTCCTCGACATACATGTCCCTATGGCTCTGGTCGGCACAGAAGGAATTCTCTTTAGCCATCAGGGAGCACGACAACTTTTGGTTTCGACATCAACCGTTTAAACCGGCCCAAGCCATCTCTATGCAGACATCGTTGCAGAAGCATGCTCTCAGCCTGCCGGGCTAATATTCCCCTGGCTGTATCCAACGCTGGTGCTTCCACGACGGTGCACCCAACTTCTGGAACGCATTGCGTGAGCGGGATGCTCATTACCTGACGCAGCCTCACGCCCTCGCGCTTCGCCGGTGAGCGCCGGGCGCGAGCAAAAGGAAGACGTCCGTGGGTGAAAACGGCCCGCAGCGCCTATTTCTGTTTTCCCCGACGCAAACCTTCCCTCCGTCGGCAGAGCGCGTTCCCGTCCTTGTTCGCTCTGCGCGACGCGAGCCCCGCACCCGTGCGCGTCTCGGGCTCGACGCTCGTCCAGTCGCAGCAATCAGCAATGCAGATGACCGAGCGCGCATGCAGATCAGCTTCCGCGGCAAAGAAATTTGCTCGCCCTCAGAGGCCTGCTCGCCTTCGGGCGAGCCGGTGCACTGGCCCCGAGATCGCGCCCCGCAGCCACGACCTGGCCCCCGCGCACTCACGCAACGGACTACGCAGACTGTCGCCGACCTCAGTGGTAGCCGCCGCTGTGTCGGCAAGCGAAAGGCGCGAGGAGAAAGCACGGTGGATCATCTTCTACACCGTGTCTTGAGCGTCGTCGCGCGCTTGAAGTAATCGTGATGATAATAGGTATATTCCCATCAGCGGCGGGAGCGACTGCGGGCGGTCAAACGCATCGTGAGAAATAACCGGCTTGACCCAAACCAGCTCCCTTCGGCTTTCTCTGTATGGAGAAGTCGTGCCGTCCTGTAAGAATAAGTGATATAGTTAGTGCTAATTAAGGCAGCATGCCAGTGGGGTTCTGCCAGCCGTGCAACTTATGAAAAGATGCGCAGCACGGCGCGAGGTCGTCAGTTTTCTTATTCAGCAACCCGCTAGCTTTGCTGCTTGCAGTTAAGCCGCATCACTCATGAAAAAGCAACTCGCGCTTCTTTTTCTTTTCTTTTGTTTTCACCCGGTGGCGCTTGTGTGGCGGTTGCAGCGGTGGTGCTTGGCGGCATGGGTTCAATGATAATAGTGAGGATGAAGATTATATCGAAGAGACCTACTTACAGAGGGCAGCCTAATAGCACGAGATAATATGAAATAAATAAAGTAGAAGCAAAAGATTACAGTCACTGACCAAGTCAAAGTAATAACAAATTGACGTAATGTGCGCTTCACCTTAAATTGGACATACGTTCGTTTCTTTCGCCCGAAAGATACTCGAGTAGTCTTAAATGTAATCAAATGCGTCCAAGGGCATTTTTAAATGCTATATTAAATGCTGTTTTTTTATGCATCCTGTTGAATTATTTTTTAACCTAGCTGTGGATACACCAAAAATACTCCTAGCCGAACACTGCAGAGCATTAGTAAGGCGCCAAGTACTTCTAACTCTGGGAAAGTACTTTTATTCAGAACATTCCCCCCCCCCCCCCCCCCCCCTCCTTTAATCCAGTATGAGTAAAACCGGTGACGCCCAGGATTGCGGCCGCTGAGCGCTCATGCCTCGGCTGTTTTTGTTTATCCGTGCTTTGTTCTAGATGCATTCTTCATATTTTATTTCTGCGTTTTAAATGAAGGCCCTTCCCAAGATGGCGGCGTTGAGGCCATAAAATTCACTTTCCATGCGTTCCAGCAGTCCGACGTTTATTTAGCGAATACCCATTTTTCAGTGAAGTGGAGCCAGGCAATCACCCATGACGCGGCTTCAGTGTTGTCATCGCAGAATTTCAAAATGTTGGGCGAGCCGCGCGACTGATACTGCATAAATGCATTTAATTAATACAAAATAGCAAAAACGAAGCTAGTTCGCGGAAATACGGGAAGTGAGTGATATCGTGCATAAGCAGCATAACCCAAGGGAATAGAAGATTCGCAAGCGCTTACCAACGCATATACGTCGCACGAATTAATCGCCAACACCGCCCCAAAGGCCGTCCCTAAACCACCGCTGCCGCGCTCGCGCCAACTGGCAGCCGTTAGCTTTTAGCTCCTGAAGCCAGCGGTCAACCAGGCCTGTACGGCGGCAATGGAGGAACTAAGGCTCGAACTCTAATCACGCGAAATTCGTTTCTATAAAAGCCCGACTGCCACTGCACTGCTGTCATTTTGTTTTTTTGTTTTCTTTTGAGAAGAAAGTCGCGCTTCCTCGCCTCTTTGCCCCAACTGAAATTAGGGCACAACGTGAAAGCGGCAGTAAATAAATTCATCAAGGCAGAAAACACTATTTCTTGCTATTTTTTTTTTGTAGGCCACCAAAAATGCACCACGTTCTTCGCTTATTCACAGCTATAGTTGTTCTGTACGATTAGCAGCCCCAGTGCGGCCAATAAGGACGCCGTGCATAGCGGAGGATTCCGTATTAATTTCGACGCCGTCTGGATGTCCCTGGCGTGCTCTGAAATAGTCACGGACGCGTATCGAACCCGCTACCTCGAGCTGAGCAGTAGAAAACAACCTCCGCGGGAGTCGGAGAGTTTTGTTAAACCACAACTGTATCTTCATTCGCGAAGTGGTTTTCGAATGTTCCATTGTGCATGTTGTACCGGATAGCCCCAACGAAGTCTTCTGGGTACACCCGAACAGCGGCTCTCAAAAGTTTCGAGCGATGTTCCAGGCCTGCTCAGTGGAACTGCTAAAATGTCTTCGTTATTGCGATGACGTCTACCAATGGCGTTCCGGTTAGCTTTATGGGGACCATTAATCCACTAGCATAAACGGTCAGTTAATTAGGACGCAAAAAGAAAAAGCGTTGGCAGCGACCGCTTGCAGCTGTCATCCTTCTGCATACAGTGCGTGTATACCTTGACGGTAACCTCAGTTTACGACAAGGTTACGGTTATACGTCCTACGGATATCGCATACACCGTTATGTGCAGCACAACGTTGTAAAAAAAAAAAAAATCTGCGAGCTCTGCGCTGACATCGTTATCAGGAGCGCCGCAGTTTATAGGGGCAAAGCACAAGGAAAAGAATGAAAGAGAACACAAATTCAGAGAGGTCAACCGCATTGTTTCTAGTCACTAACATGTCACCGCAAAACAAAAAAAAAAGGAAAAGAAAAGAACACGACTGCCGGCTAAGATGGAGAGAAGCAGCGTAACCCACTTCGGCGAACTTGCAGCGACTGCCGGGAATATTCGTGAGAATCCGCCGACGTGATGTAGCGACTCCGCGTACGCCACGCAGCCCTTGCGTATAGAGGAAAGAGCGAGCACCGTCCTTCGCGCATAGCCGTGGCGAAAAGAAGCCCACGCGATGCGCGGCATTGGTTTTGCATTTTCGATTGCGAATATCTGGAGTTATCGGGTGCGCGCGCGTCTTCCGCTCCGAGTCTCTTACTTCGTAACGCTGCCTCCCATCGAGTCGGAACCAGTTCTATAGGTGACGAACGGCGGCGGAGTTTATGTCGTCCCTGCAGCTCTATGGGGTGCCGGGACGACACTGTTCGTGCGAGGCGGAGATTCGCGCCGATAATGTCCATAAGCGCCGCGCACCGGTATAAACCGATGCAAATAGGGAGGCTGTATTATACATGCGCGCCTGGGACGAGAAACAAACTCTGGCGGCGCCGACAGGCAGAGCTCGTTGAGAGGGCCGCTTCTCACGACACCTGCGGCGGTTCCGGTGCATTCGAGCGACCTTTCACGCGTGTGCGGGGAATACCGGAACGCGCGCGCGCGTGAGCGCTTGCCTCTGAGCATTCCGACGCGCATGGGCGCAACTTAGAGGCCATGACAGGCTATTTTCGCGCATGCCCTGCTTACTGCATTCAATTCCCAACACGTTAAATTACAATTCCCCGAAGTTTTAGTTCATTCTCTGTGGTAGTTATTTTTGAAACGAATTCTTTTCCGTTTCTTTTGCGAACTGCTCGCTGGGGCGCAAACCTCTGATCGGTGACGTCACAAGGGCATACCCGCTCCGCGTCGTCTGCTGCGCGCTAGTTGCTGGCTGCGTTGAGTTGCTTGCATGCACACCGTGGGCAACGGTATCTGAAAAAGTTTTTATTTTAGCTTATCGAAATAAAGTGCATTTTCCGTGTTTTCTTTAGGAAGCCTTCAGCTTAGTACGCGAGCTTAGTGATCTTTGTGAAAGTGGACTTGCTCGTGGCGCCCGGTTTCTGAACGTCGAGAAAACAGAAATCGATGCCCCTGCTTTATTATTTACACTTAGAAGCATGTTATTCGCATGTTATGAGTGTGGTTTCTTTTGAGCAGCCAAGTGCTCCCGTATGTGAAAAGCGGCACGTGCCGTGCATGCCTCCGCCGATGTTCACCGTGAAGGGCGTGGCGTTCTGTCGCTGGCCGCCAAGTTATTGCCCGTTATTCGTCGACCCTGTAATTAAAGTCAAATTATCACATGGTGGCACTAGAGTAAGCTTGCGGCACAAAAGGAGCAGAGAAAAATGCCGAATACGATGTCCTCCCCGCTGCATGTGCGCGCGTGTAAGGCGAAAATGCATTCCTTTCGGCTCGTATGTAGAAGCCTTTTGCGAAACCAAGCCGCTGGAAAAACTCAATGCGACTCGAATGCTTTCACTGCCCGCACCGACGAATAGTCGTCGCCGTCTAAATGAGTGCTTCGAAATAATAGTACAGCATTTAGCATTTACTGTGCGTGCGCAACGTCCCCCAGGGATGCGACGATTACAACTGCAGCCCCGCGCTCAGGTTGTTTACATAGCTAGCTGTGCACAAATAGTACTGCTCGTTTGATTGGCATGAAACGCAACGTGGGCTCTCCTTTCCTGAAATATTATCTACTCTTGCTCAGAAATTGTAGTTTTACTCGTTTGTACACTACGATAACACTGCAATAAGTGCCGATATTATGCTATCGATCGCCTGCTTGGGAAAGGCTTCGCGTAGGACCGGCGCTTCCCGCTAATTGTACCTGCTTCCTCCAATTGCACCAATACTTGATTTTAAATCGCTTTACGTATAAATACGTTCGGACACCACTTCCAATAATGAAAACAGTCAAATTTGTTGTCCGCAGTCGACGGCTACAACTGCTGCTGGTTGCCTTCGCCACATGCTCTGCAGACCGGGTCACATCGGCACTTCTCTCTCATTGTACGCACGTCCAGCGATGCAGGCAGTCGTCGATGTGAGGTCACTGTAGCCCAAACTACGCCCGACGGCTATGTGCATGTGCCAAAACTTGTGAATTCACTCCGCAATAGCCGACACACGAATCATGCGGACTCGCTAAGCCTCGTCACAAAAGGGGCCGGCGGTCCGCCGTCGACCGAAATTTAAAAATCTGGCAAAATTTCATCGCTGATTGAAGTGTAAAGATATGAAATGCAGCAGCTCGTCTCGCTTTTTTTTTTTCGATACGGATGAAGCTTTCGCTCGGCCGCACAAGCCCAGGCGACGAGCGGCAGCGTCGTGCAGTGTTTTTTTCCCGTGTCGCTTGCCTCGCCGTTCGGTTCTATGCGCAGGCACCGATTGAAAGCACATGTCCGCTGGTGCACGCACGTCGCGTATTTCACCGCAGCTAGCATATGAGGTCCAGTAAGTTTTAAAACTTTCAAGTTTATCGAATGCCATACCAACTGGACCCCCATCACGCTGTTCTGGTTCCCACCAAGCTCACTCTTTACACTACTACGATACGCGGTCGATAGTCATGCTGGCGTCGCCGATGCGTAAGCGACAGCGTCTGCATACTAACCAGCCGACCGACCGTCGATCGGTTGTGCATCGGCCTTTTGTGACCGGGCCCTACCTATACCGAAGAAAAACTATATACCTCGCTGTTATCACTTTTGCGGCACCAGTCACTCATATATGGGGGACGACTGCTACTTTGATCGCCCGCGAAAGTACAGCCGACAAGAGACCACGTTGCGCGCATTGCAGCAACGATAGTAGAGACGTTGCTCCGTGTATGCCCTGTGACATCACGAGAGCATTCATGGCGGTCGCTGGCGGGGGGAGGAGTTTCCCGATATCAATTTCGATCGCAATTTTTGCCATATGCACCGCGTCCTGGGCACGCAAATTTTGAAAATTGAATCATAGGCTCTTGTATTAGTTGTTTCATTACACTAAACTGGAATAGGAAGATCGACCATGTCATGGCCCCTTTAAGGCCGCGGTGCACCTGTAGTGAAGAAGCCGCTTGACAAACTCACTCGCTCAGTTTGTTTCGCGATACTGACCCCTTTTGTTGTCGAATGGATCGGATCTAACTTTATGGGGCGAATACAGAGCCAACTGCGTGCTAACGAGTCCTTAAACGCTGATACACGGATCTGACGCGCAAATCTCCTTGACTCGCGACGATGTGACTGACGATTTAAATGGTCCCTTATTTTTCCCGCAATTCAGAATGCTCCTGCGTGACTTTCCTAGCGCGCCCATCTTCTTTCGCTTCAACTTGGAACGGTGGCGCTGGCATCTCTGAATCGAGCAAGATGGCCGGAAGGGAGACCTGAAGCGGAATGATTTTCCTGTAGGGAAGTACCCGACGTCATGAAGTACGTAGAACAAACTTTTTCACTGTAACGCGCGAGCAGCGATGCGAAAACTTAAGCTGATCGCCATGTTATGACACGATGACGAAGCACGTCTCATGGCGGGCGCTCACGCTACCTCCGGAGAAGATGAACGCTCGGCTGCCGCGGCAATGCCGTGAGCAAAGTGTTCTCTGGCAAAGAACCATGTTGCACGATTAGGTTGCCTGCTGCCGTGGCCCCATTCCGATGTTCGCGTGTGTGTTAGTGCGTGTGTACGCGCTCTGTATTGTTGCAGTTAGCCTCGCTGACTTCCGGCGCTTCATCCGGTTCTGCGGCAGCTCTTTGATCGGCATATGGGGCATATCGCAGAGCGCCTGGCAGAATAGGCCCAGGCTGTCCAGAAATTTCAAAGGCAGCGGCGGAGGTTCTCTCTTGCCAGTCGTCGCAGGAAAATATCGCATGACTTAATCTGTCGCCGCGTGGACTGTGCCTCTTGCGAATGGCGTGGCAGCTTCAAAAGGAGACATTGGATGGCTGCTTCGGAAAGGGATGGTTGACAGGACGTATAGACGAAGTCTGGCCTGTCTTCGGTAAGTGAGCCGGGTTAAATCCTCGCGTGCCGAAAGCCGGAGTGCATGCCTTTTCGTTGGAGCCTCTCCGGCATACATCGTCTTTAATTGTGACCGAGAATATAGCAAGTTCAGGGAATTAATAATTTCGGTCAGCTTCCATGGCTCTATCGCCACAAGTACAGCATCTGAGGGTACGCCGGATGAAAACACAAATAAGCCTTTTTTCGTTCCGCCTGCATCTAACCAGCTGCAGTGTTTCTGCACAGCAGGTACGTTATCGCCGCTCTAAACGCCCTCCAATGCTATTTCCTCTTTCATAGCCTTTCACTTTTTAGGCGCCGCCATTGCGGCAACGCTTTTCGTCACTGTACCAGATAAACCCGACCAGGGCTGTCCGTGCTCATCCCAGCTTTCGGAGCTCGTTAAAGAAACCCAAGTGCGGTTCTATACTAGCGGCCCTTCTCAACGACGTCTTCTCTCACACACGAACTCAAGATATTCGCTTTCTGGCTCACGGCACCAACTACCTGAGATTATCATTACATTATTAGTGCATATCCGTCAATGCGAACCGTTCCACATGAACAGCGATTAGTCGCGGTCACGTTGGCTGCACCGGCCGTTTCAATTAGACCCGGGTGCCTCGAGCTCTTGTTTCACGCCTCGAACTCGCGCCCCCGGCTGCGCCCATTCTCACACGCGCGTAGGAAGAGGAGATCTTCGCGGTAGCCACGCTCGCGCGCTGCTAATTGGGTGCCTGCACAAATGAGGCTCGACAGAAGCGCGGGAGCGGCCCCGCCGAGCTAATTCCCGGTGGTCAGTTCAGCGTCCAACCAACATTCCTCCCTCCCCGTCCTCCTGTGCCTCTCCTCACGAGGAGGCCGCGATTAATAGGATTGAATCTTCTTCGGCCCAGCCACCCCAGGGCGAGAGCGGAGTATATACATACAGCCTCCCGAGGTTATAGCGAAGGGAAGGGTGCATCACATTAACAGGCGCCGTTAGGAACGTTTAAGATTAGAAAATAGCATCAAAATGAAATGCTCTTAAGAAGAAAGGAAGAGTTTCCGGGGTCGGCCTTCTGAGAATAACAAGTGCGGAAGAAGAAATCTTGCAGGACGCTTAAGCGTGCTTCCGCTAATGCGCCCTGCTGCCTTGGGACCGGACGTTTTCTTTGCGCGACGTGACGGGCATGTGCCTGTGAACCCACACGAGACTCAGCTTTAATCTGGCTTAATTAAAGCCCTTCCCATTTCTCCACGTTCGTCGATGCAGCCACCGCGAGACTGCTAATGAGGTCACGTTCGGCACACGGCGTTTTTTTTTTCTTTGTCCCGGTGCGCGTCTGCTGAGCCATCGTTAAGAAATGCCGGGCGTGTCGGGGCAGCGCGAACGACCGATTGACTCTGAATCTGCGCGTGTGCTTGCGGTCTTTGGAAGCGGTAAAAGAAATGGTGTCCAAGGCAAGATCACGTTTTAAGGGTTCAACGCTCTCCGGAGATTCACATCATCTATGCCGATTTTACGTGCCGCAGCTTGGAGAGTTGCCGAGGCAGCAGTGACGATGTCGGGGCAGCAGTGCCTGCTAACAAGAATAAGGTTACGCACCATCTTATCATATTGCACAGTTCGAAACAATTGTTTAGTCTTCTTGAGATCAGTTACCTTCTCCCTCCATGCAAAAGGCCTGCCGGGTGTTATTTGTTCTACGGGATAACAATCAACCAGTTCATCTAGTGCAAGTGCGAATTATACTTCCTAACATGTCTATTTTCCTAGAATCACGGTAGCGTAAATGGTTGCTCACTAGCAGTAAAAAAAAAAAAACTCTCCATCCAAAGGCAAAATTGCAGTGGCAAACGCGATGACAGTCTGCATAAACTGGAGCCGTAATCAGCTTGATTTCCCGCCCTGTGTCTAAAGTACAATTCCAGCCTTCATGGGGTAAAAGGCGCGTGTGGTGCATCTGTCTCAGCCTTCATTGTCACCCAGTCTCTCCTTCAACTAGATCTCAAAAGGGTTTTCGTTCAGTAACTCTGGCCTATTTTCCCTCCTTTGGCACTGTGACATTGGCGAGGGACGCTTCACTGACTGGGCGTAAATTTGTCACGTCGACATAGCCACATGCAAAAGTTGAAATGCAATTCCAGGCAACGCCGGTGAGGCTGGAATGTTGAAGTGGTAGGGCTGCAGCATTCGTCCCGACCTTCTTGGGATTTACCTGAAACCCTTCGGCCGCAAGGTCCCGGTGTCCGAAGCTTTTAAGGTTTTATCACTTGGTGCCAAGGAGCTTGGATTCTTTGCTTACGGTGACCAACAAGGCGATACGAATTTTCACCTGTTTACTGTCCGCAACGCTGTTGCTTCCTTTATTGATATGCATTAACTTTCCTCGTTAGATGTTTTAGTGCGGTAGCACTGGTTGGTCATTCCTCGCATTTAGCCGTTGTGTTTGTTTGTTCGTTTAATGTCTGCTTTGTGCCAAGCTGCCCACCCTGTTGTGGGGAACCTTCCAGGTGTGTACACTGCCCGCCGTGGCAGGTGGCAGTTGGTCGCGAGAGTTTGCTTCGCAACCTGGGTCTCGCAAGCCCCACCGGTGGCAGCACCTGCCATCACAGGGCAGTGGCGCATGGCTTAACCGCCGAAACACTGCGCCAGGAGTACTCCCCGGGATCTATGAACGTAAACTTGAGAGTCACCAATTCCGCACATATGGGCATTAACCCATCATCGCTATTCGAATAACTTCCACCCGTGAACAATAGGTTCGAACACCGGAACCGAAGTGAAAAACCGAAGTGCTCGCGCACCTATCGCATTTGGCCTAACTACACAAATCGACTGTCAATTTTTCTTTTTTGTTAGCGCCTTTACTTTCACGCTCTTTGAGACCTCAGTAAACGAGTGACCTTTGTGCGCGAAACAGCCCTTTGATCGTGTTCGAAACCCGCTGCGTCTAAGCTTGGCTGGGTCTGGCGCGCGCGTTGAATTCCAGGGCCGGAAGCACTTTTCTTGCCAGGGTGGTTTTGCGTGGCTTCTTACAATCAACTGCAGCCAACAGCAGCTAACTGAAAGAAGAGCTCCCTTCTGGAGCGTTGGCTGTATACCATTGGGGTGAAATCGTTTGCATGCCGTTCGGATAGATTGTTAGAAGGTGCGAGTTTATTTAAAGATCCTCAAGCAATCACAGAAGGTAAGTGCAAAAGTATAAATGCAGGCGCCTTCCCCTAAACGCGTCTTGGTTTCTTTAAAGATCAACCAGTATACGTGTTTAACAGGGAGCTTGTAGGTATGTGGGTCGCACTTACAGCAGTCTACAAGAAACGAAAAAACGGTGCGACTTCCATCTGGAAGGGCCATGAAATGATGAACAGGCATGCCAAGTGAGAGGTTTCGAGCGCGCGGCTGCGCTTACAAAAGCTATATTATGAGAGGAATGTTTGACGGCGCAGATTGCGATCATTGGGGTAGCATGTAATACTCTGAATTCTCCTCTTGGTTTTACGAATAAAAAAAAAAGCTTTTCTTCACCTCCTTAACTGGGATGTGGCAGCAATAGATGCACTGCCATACCCTCCCTCCCCCTCCCCAGCTTTGATCACATATGAATGCAACTGGGACCTCCTCTGAGCGAACATTTCCTGTCGCACATGGCTCCCATCCCAGGCCCTTCTGGGCAGCATTCTTGTAGCGAGCACGTAAACGTGGAAATATTCATTTACGACATACTACGACGTCAACGCCGGCCTATTTTACCCCAGTGAAAGCGCCGAACACAGCCACCGTTGTAAAATGAATGACGCAATTACATCCTTAATCGCTGACGGTGACCTACATGTCCTATATAGTACAGTTGTACGTTTCGGTTCTTAATTTTTGAAAATCCGGTGTTTATTTTACAACGCAATTTCCGTTTTTTTTCTTTATTCGGCGAATATTAATTTCAGAGGAAGAATGACTGCTTTTTTTTTTCGGTGATATAGAAGGAGCACCGTTCTGCACTGAGAAGTCACGTGTAGATTGTCTTGCGTGGTTTCTTAGCAAAAGTAGTTTATTTACAAGTGAACTAGTGGTTGCTACATGAAATACTATCGCCGCAAAAAAATACGTAATAGCGTGAGGTTCAGTGATCGACCCGCATGACAAAAACGTAAATGCAAGTTCATTTCTGACAGTTGGATTGCGCAAAAACGCATATAAATGAAACAAAGGAAACAAGCAAGAGCAGCAAGGGAGCAACACATGCATACACTTTCCTCTCTTAAGCAAGTGGAACCACCTGGCCTCTCTTTGACCTTCATGCCGGAATAGGTTTATCTGACTGTGATAAATTGTAATAACGTTTGTTTGTCGCTTACACCGCAGTGCTCACTCCTTCAGTCACGGAACGTAACCGTGAAAGCGGCAAACGCTCCAGAAGAACAAAGTTTCGGATTGGACTGAAAGAAAATGTGACCGCGACCGAAATCCAGAAGTACCCGTAGTGCCTCCGAGGAGACAGTCCGGATAATGAAGGCGGCAATAGAAGTGTCGCTGAACCGTGGCGGAGGCCAGATCATGGCACTTTTTCGTCCGCTTGTGCATGGTTTCATTTTGACGGTGGCTTGTTACGGTTACAAACATTTTCAGTGTCCAATGCTATGCTATGCTATGCTATGCTATGCTATGCTATGCTATGCTAAGCTGTGCTATGCTAGGCTATGCTTTGCATGGTATGCGTCAAACGGTGTGGAGCCTTCATTTGGGGCAAACATGCGGTGGTGTGATTTCCTACGTCCGTCGCCTAGCGCAGTATATGTATAAAATAAAAAAAGCAAAATAATTGCGGTCTGCTTTAGACAGGAAGCAGCTTAAGCATCCTTTCTTACTGCCGCGCATCCCGTTTCAGGAGAGGTCGAACGAAGCCTGGATTACACGTTGAACGCTGTTATAACTGGTTACAACGGCTAATTTTGCGTTGTAGCTGTCGAAAGTAATAGCTTATTTGAGTTATGAAAGCCAGTGTGCGACTTTGCACTCCCGCGCAGATGGGCTGCGCGAATTGCGATGGTTGAAAGGCTATGTCGCATTCATACTATGATTCTATTATCTCGGCGCGCACTTCTTAACGCGCTGTCAGATGATAAGTGTGCGCGTAGAGAATTACTTTTTCCATGAAATCAACGTAGAACAAAGCCAAGAATCCCTTGGTCGTGCCGCAGAGGCACAACACTAAAAAGAGGTGCACAGGGAGCCGTACACCTAAATCTGATGCCATCTTTTAAATGTGCATACTTTACCAAAGTCAGTGCTGCCACTTTTTGCGCGTAACCAAGTCCCGACAGCATGGGGGCGGTCGATCAGGCAGCTTAGATAGCTGTATAGAACGTTCGGTGCTCCAGATTTAGGGGCTTGGCTTCCGGCTTGTAACTTGAGCTCCATGAGCACCGGCCTGAGTTCGAGCTTATATCTCTCACTGTTATTCAAGGAAGAGCCCTTTGGGGTTGAAATTATTGCGAAACGATTTCGAAGTCTATTATATCCTGTGTCTTTCCTACAAATTGCAAGCTTTCATCCCGAGCAGTATGGAATACCGCGTCCGCACATACAACCGTGCCCCTTCTTTGCTTCGCATAACACGAAGAAAAATGCCGGCCGACAGAGCCGAGCGCCGGGCCGAGCCGCTTGCATTTTGGCGCGCGCACGCACGCACACGCAGTACACGAACACGCGCACGGCACATTCAAAGACGCGCGAGCACTTGTTGCGAGGAACTCTCGGGCCGCCCTTTCGCGCGGCGCTGATAGATCGCCCGGCCCGCCCCAATCGAGGTGTGCGCGGTGCGCTCCCCGAAGGGTTAACAATGGCGGCGATAGCAATCGAAACCAGTTCGGGGATCCCCCCGGCTACCGAAAAGTCGAGACGGGAGGGCAGCAGAAGCGGCAGTGGTCCATGCGCCGCGATGGCACGGCGATGTGCCGCTGCGCCCCAGTGCGTGGCGCGTGCATGCGTACTGCGTGCAAGCGCACCCAGAAGCAGCAGGATGAGCGGGGGAGCTTCGGGGAACAAGAAAGATCTCACGCGCGCCTCTGATCACGGTGTTCGATTGCGAAACTAGCGCCTGCCTGGCCGCGCGATTGCACGCTTCGCGTTGGTCAGATACCATCTCGGACAAAGGGCACTGTGTGTACACAGAGGAACGCTACGTTGTACCATGTAGCGTGCACAGGACGTTCGCCGATATATGCACGGTGCCCGGTGGGCGCGGGGAGATGATCGTATACGACAATGACCTGGACGACGAACGAGATAGGTCCAGCACGCACGGCGTATGGGCTGGTTAAGGACGCGCCTCCTAGACACGTGCTTCTCGCGGTCGGCCACCTTGCCCGCTACGCGAACGATTCGACAGGTCGGTGAGGTAAGGCGGGTGCCAGCTCAGGCTGTGGCGCTCTGATGTTGGTCAGAGACGTTCGACACGCAATGCCGGCGCGGAGCATTGAGCCGGTCTTGTGGCGGGAACAGCGCAGCACGAGACAAAGAAGGTAGAGGCGGGACACGACGCTGTCCCGCCTCTACCTTCGTTGTCTCCTGTTGAGCTGTTCCCGCCAGAAGATCATGCACCAAACAGCCCAACTTTTCACCTTGCTTAAGTACATTGGATCAGTGTCACCCACGGTGGCCCTTGTGGCCATGCAGTGCGCAGTGGTCTCTAAGAGCAGTGTTTCCGTAGCATTGACGAAGAAACAGTCGACAGGTTCCACACAAATGTCAAAAGAGCAATGGACAATGTATAAAAGCGCACTTCAGTGTTTTAATAAGTGGCCTGAAGGCTAAAGTAAGGAAGAAAATTACTGGTAAAGAGGCAGTTCGAAAGTGGGCTCCAGCAATGGGCTGAGGACAACTGTTGATTGAATTCGTGGGCAGAAATACTATAAGAATTTTGAACAGCTTCTTCTGCAAACGCATGAACGGAAAGTGGACCCAGAAAGTTCCACTCGATAGACTAAAAGTGAAATAAAAGGAAATAGACCTTATACCACTCGGTAATTCCAGCGCAGATCAAGGCATGTAGGGACCACAGGCCCGTGCGGCTTAAAATTAGTCCATATCTCAAAAAGAGAACGAGAGAAAGTTGGCAAAAAGTAGATGAGCGAGTTAGCAGCAAATGGAAAACGGGTGCTGTAATTCAGGTTCTTATACTTGTAAACAAGTGCCCATTCTGGGCCGACGAATACGAGTGTACTGTAGATGTAACAAATGGCATTATAACGAAAGTAATCGCAGAGTGTTCAATAGAAGCAGAAGGGTAAGCGGCCAGAGAGGAAAAAGACAAGCTCGCAGAAAGAAACTGATCTGATACAGAACCACCAGAGCGTGAAAGCCTCTGGCACTAAACGCAAGGTAAGGCTGACGGAATCATGCAGGCTGGTCAATGGAAGGGAGGCAAGCATGTCAGCAGGTATAACGTAGAAAGAACTGAGGAACCGCCCAAGCATGGAGGACGCCTGAAAATAGGAAACGCGAAAGTAGGTTCTGGAAGAAGGCAGATGTACGTAAGTAAGCACAAACATGTTAAAGTAGTTAACAATATGGAAAAGGTAAAATTCATTACTGAATTGTACAGCGGTCAAGCCCGCCAGGGAGGTCTACCTTGGAATATTAACACCGGACGCGTTTAAACTCCAGCTATAACTAAATAGGAAGCGAAAAAAAAATTACAAAACAACAGGCCTCATTCAGAAACTGGGCGCAGGTTGAGAAAAGAGAGGGAATTTATTGATGATTATTGGTTCGGAATATTGGACTAATATCGAATCAACCGCAGCCTTCCAAGATATCGATCGGAACATGCAGCATAAAGTGAATAATTTAAGAGTTAATTAACAAAATTCGGCGAATTAGTTGCATAATCGTGCAAGCTATCTCGTTATCTTTTGTCCGCTTAGCCCCTTTGCACACTCAGGGAAGGCAGCATCCTCATGACCATCTGCGTCACTTTTTTTATGAAGCTGTAAAGATGAAAAGAATCGTCCTGTACACGGACCGTTCGAAGACTGCGAAAAAAAAACATCCAATTGAGTAGAAAAAGCAGCGGTCATGTAACCTAAGCGTCTAATAACCACTCGTAGATTCGCTAAACAGTGTTTATAGGGAGTGCACGGCGACCCTTGCTGTAGTGTACATAAGACGAGCGAGGAAATACCAATGAAAAGGGTGACAGGAATAGTGGCGGAGTTTCTTGATCGATTTTCACTGCACGTTTGCAAGAAGTATGCAGGGCGTCAAAGCGGGAAGAGTGTACAACGGGGAATATCCCAGCGACCTCGTATTTGCCGACGATGGCGTCACGGGATGAATTACAGCGGATGATCGATAACTGAATGTGCGATCGTCCGCCTAAAAGTTAATGTGGATGAAACCAAACAACAACTGAACAGTTTTTGGCAAAGCAGCTACAATTTGCGATAGGCGGCAAGGTACTAAAATTATGGAAAATTATGAAAATTATATTGCAAAGAAAAATTATAGGCCCAATGTCAAGAGACAGACGGCGCAGAGCGCGGATCAGAGAGGAAGAAGCACGAGTAGGCAGTATTCCGGATTTAGTAAAACGAGCTTTTGGGCAAGTTGGTTACTTTGCTTCCACATAACTGCAGCGTAAAAAATTACGAGCACAAAAAAGGGGAGAAACACATACGACACGGACAAAAGCTGTCGTATGTGTTTCTCCCCTTTTTTGTGATCGTAATTTTTTACGCTGCAGTTATGTGGAAGTATTCCGGATGCTTCACCTAAGATGTTTTGTAGTATTTTTTTTTTAAATAGGCTTTTTGAGTTAGAAGAGCGCTTCTTTTTTCTTTGCATAGCATTGTCAGCGGTATAGCGCATCAGTATACAGCTAAGACGCGCTGGCTAGTAGGCTTTCGAACGCGCAGTTACCCTCCGCGCTGTGGCCCTGCAAATTTCGGCTATTTCTACGAGTTACGTGCACTGGAGAGGTTGCTTTGCCTGCAAGCTTCTCGAAAGCGCATCTATTTTGGCGCCATGTAGCCAAAATTTGTTGGGCCACAGCTACGAGGGTAACTGCACTCTCAAAATTTCTAAAAGCTGATACGCAGTAATAGTTAAAATGTTCCCAACTCAGTAGTAGTTAACCAGCCTCGTAGTTAGCACGTCTAATCTGTATTGTGATGCGCTACACCGCTCACAGTGCTAGCCCGAAAAAAGTGCTCTTCTAACTCAAAAAGGCCATTTTTAAAAATCGCGGAACGTCTTAGGTGAAACACCCGTTATTAGTTGAGATCAAAAAGAAGTGATGTGCATGTACAATAAATGCGTAGTGCTGAAAAACATATGGACTATAAGAGTATCAAAGTGGACATCAAGAGCGGGAAAAGGTAGTCTAGAACACCCAAGAATCAGGTATAGTGACGAGATCAGAAAATGTGCGTATTAATTGGGCGGCGGGATGTGCCACAGAGCAGTAATTGAGGCTCATTGGGAGAGGCCCTTGTACTGTAGCAGACTAAACTTGGCTGCTGCTGCTCCTGCTGATGATGATGACGTTAATAGTGGTGGTGATAAGGATGGTGATGATTCCATTCAAGCAAGGAAACCAGGAGGCTTCAACATTTCAGCCGTAAAATTCAAGCCCGTGTTCTCTGATTATTGTACTTGTGTTCATTCGATGGAACATTGTTATGCCCGAAGCATTAGAACGCTTACTTTTGTTGTTCATACGACTGACACTTTATAAACGTGTAAGCGCTACGAGCATCGTTTCCTGAGTTTCCTTTAGCAAACGCCACCGGCGGATGGCATCGGACGCGCGGCACTTCGAGTCCTAAGGCGCCAGGCACCTGCGCACTTGGCTGCCTGCTCTACCGACACTGAGGCCGCCATCATCCGACATCTGTCTCTCTCTACTTCTTTGCCGCGAGTGCAAATTGATTACCGGGCCCACAAGTCCAAGTTATGGTTACGGGCCGAAGACCCGCAACTAAACCAGTAGCGCAGTAACGGCGCAGTGGCCACCCGCCCAGCCCAAAAGGCCACCGACGCGCACTTTTCGATCAATGCCCGAGAGCGGTCACACATAGAACACGGCGGATTCGCCTGGTGCCGCATAAACTGCGCGCTGTCAGGACACTGAGCGTTACAGTAAGCGGCGCTCGGGCAGAACGACGGATAGGGAAGAGGTGGAGTGCGTGGAGAAGAGGAGAGCTCAAACGCTTCGCTTTGCCGGCGGGAGAATGATGGAAAAGGCGAGCCGCTTATAGAGCGCGCCCGAGGCGGCAAATGGCGAGACAAAAGGGATCGCGCCTTCACCGCTCTCCTTTGCCTCGGCGCGAAGAGAATAGACAGGGAGAAAGAGACGACCTCGCGTGGACGCCAGTTTCAAATGAAGCGCGTTTTTATAGAAGTTGGCCTCGCAGGGCGAGCGTGCGCAAGCAAGCAGCGTGTCCCGGCCAGCGAGAAACAGCGAAGTTGTGTGTGTGTATATACTCGTGTGTGTGTTTGTTTCTGGAGGGAGGGAGGGAGGGAGGGAGGGAGGGAGGGAGGGAGGGAGGGGGTGCGCACCATTGTTGCGGCACACCACTGGGTGTTTGCAGAGAACGATCGCGCAATCGGAACAATGAATCATCCGCGGCGTCTAAGGGTGGGGTGGCGGCGAGTGAATCAGGCCTACCGACTGAGGCTGCTTGGAATGGCAGAGCAAAGAGGGAGGAAACCGCGTTGCGGACCCCGCCAATGCCGACTAAACACTGCAAGCGCGAACAGCTGGTGGAAGTACGCGCACGTACGCACGCACGCGAACACGCCTTTAGACCTGTCGGAATACAGTCACGCTCGACTGCCGGAGCCCGTTAATAGCCCACGCGTCCCCACTCGAGGGATCGTCTCGCTCGATCGCGATCTCTGCGCGGCCGAAGCAGATCGCAAATGGTTAATGCGTGAATGCGATACGTTTCTCTGCCCTTTTTTTGTCTTTTTCTTTTTCTCGCTTTTTTCTCGGACCCTTGCATTTGTCTTTGGGTAACAAGCTTTATGCTGGTTTACTTTCAACCTAGAGCCGTTGCTCTGTGCGCTCTCGCCACTTCGGGACTATACAGGTGCAATGATGAGCTGCCTCTTTGCTGCAGTGGGCGACACGTTATTCGTCTCGAACATGGAGGGGATTCATAGCGGATTCTTACGAAGTCATCGAAATTGTGGCTGGATGCTTGAAAATGCCAGTTCGTTTTATTTACGTCGTCCGGCGCACCCTGCGCACATGTCCGCTGTTGTCTGGGAAGAAACGTATTTTAAATGCTTTGTACTGTGCCTGTGATTACCTTTTCCAAAGCTGAGTTTCCGATATTAGTGCGAAAGCACTATAAACCCCGAGCAAGATCTTGCTCTGTTTGTGCCAAGTGAAATAAATAAATAAAAATAAATGAAACAAATATTGCCGCGACTGGCATCGGAACCAGCGGCAGCGCTAAGAGATCTGCAGCTTCGCTGGCGAGTACACGAGAGCACTATAGGCTACCGCCGAAGCCAATCACGCCTCGTGTTGAACTGGTACGCACACTCTCTCGCGCTGTGCATTGCACATCGTCGTATTCATCAACTTCCAGCTGCGGCGCGAAGACACAGGGAGAATTCTTACATTTCATGCAGTTCTGCTTTAGCACGCTTGTAGAATTTAGGCAAAAAACCTCTGTCATTTCTGTCGCGTAGATGGAGTACCACCGATAAGGTGAAACCGGATAAAAATGCGCGAAATCACAGTACTTTTATTTCTTTCTTCCTGTTTGTGCTCCCATCGATAGATATGGCGGGAAATGCGAGAGTCCATCGTCGGGCAGAAGTCTGATCTCTCATGCTGCCAGAGGAAAAACTGAATATATCAAATTCCCGAAGACGTCCGCAATGGATGCTGCTCCCTTTCATAGATACCACTCCCGTTTCTCCTGATGTCACGAACTGCGCGGTTTTCTTTTTACTACATGTGCACTTCGGCATTACGATACCCATGTACGTGCTGCTGTTGCTCCTAGCACTGCACATCTCGTCGAACACAGTAGCAATGTTAACAGCGCAATTGCTGTCAGCCATGTGACCAGAGTTCGTTGTGAGCAGCATCATAAGTCTAGAGTGAGAAGACGCCCGATGAATGTTACATAACGGCCGCTTGCACAATATACCCATGTGGTGCCGCCTTCAGGAACCGTGCTTATCTTCGCTTTCACCTCTATTTACATGTCCCCTTACTGTTATCGGCAGAAGCACATGTGTCATTGCGAGGCTCCATGGCAGGTGAAAGCAACAGCTTCTGTCATAGGCTCCGTAAGACCGCAGTGTTCGACTGCGCTGTAAATTCGTAAATCAAGAGCCAACATAGCGGCCATTTTGTTATTTGTCTCTCTTGTTCATTTTCTCGGAGGAGCCCGTAAGGCGCAGTGCACATCGTGCATCAGAGAAAAGCGCCCAATGTGCTATGCCATCTACGCGAGTGCCCATTAGAAATTCACAGAGTATTCTGAGCAAGTGTTAGGGCCATTCGTCTGGCCTTTCTTCCTCCACTTCCCAATAGGGTCGCCGCAATACTATCTCTCCTAGATGCGAATGGACAGAGTACTGTATACGACGGCTCACACGACGCTTTGCGATGTCCGTGTGTTGTTGTTGTTGTTGTTGTTGTTGTTGTTGTTGTTGTTGTTGTTGTTGTTGTTGTTGTTGTTGTTGTTGTTGTTGTTGTTGTTGTTGTTGTTGTTGTTGTTGTTGTTGTTGTTGTTGTTGTTGTTGTTGTTGTTGTTGTTGTTGTTGTTGTCCTCACAATGGGACAGGCCTACACAGAGGGATTGGCCAAGAATTGGGGAGCACAGAGAGTTTCTCAGATAAATCTTTTCTTGGACGAAAATAAAATGGATGCTGGGGAAGAAAGAAGTAAACAAAAAGAAGAAACACCGAAATAAAACGGGAAATGCATAACGTACGAAGGAGACGGATATTGAGATTTGTAGCCGAGTGGTTAAAAGATAATGATAATTGTAAAAATCATAATAATATTAAAAAAATGTTACCAAAGCAGCCGATTTGATTCTCTTAAGAAATTTTGGATGGTGGTAAAAACAGACTTGTGGCTGTACTCAAGAATGGTGGCATCAAACGACAATATGATCAGGCCGCTCAAACTAAGGTCGAGCTGTTGCAATGGCTTCTCTAAAAACCGTCTTCTCATCTTGGTGAAGCGGCGACAAAACAACAAAAAAAATGGTCTATTGATTCCTGTTCACCACAGAATGCGCAGACGGGAGGTATCCGGCAGCGGAGCCTTGTTAGAGAGGCCTCAAGCTGCCATGAATGACATGATATCCTGCTCCACGAACACCTCAGGTGCACGTAATCATAATATCTTAAAAGAGATCGAGTTGTCGTTCTTAACAAATTCTGTCTTCGAAACCTCGCTGCTGTGGTGTACGCTGTAGCCGGAACGATAGGTAGTACGGGGCCATTGAGGGACGCCTTTGCCAGGCTATCGGCAACTTCATTGACAGTCACATTGCTATGACCTGGTACCCATATCATGTGAACAAGGCTCAAATGTCGAGGGAGTAATGATAGGAAGGTGTTCAAGATTGGAGAATCCATAGTCGAAGCAAGGAACGAGCACAAAGAAAGAGAGTCTGTAATGACAACCACTGCAGAGAAAGATGGGCCTAGTTTGCGAAGAGCAAGCACCACCGCCACAAACTCCGCTTGGAAAATTGGGATGCAGTCTGGAAGCCGCACGGAAAAAGACCAATCTAGAAGCGGGCATTATATTCCCACACTAGCCCTTTCACCACATTGGGAGGCGTCAGTAGCTATCGTTAAGCTAATATGCAGGCTTTGTAAATGATCTTCTAATAATCGATTTAAAATGCGGGGTGGTAATAATCGATAAAAATGGCGTCGACCTGAGCACAATCCTTAACTGATATCGCAGTATCGTGCGTGAATTCCATAACCTGAGGCAAAGGAAGGGTCAGGACCATTATGACGGAGGGAGGAGAAGAACTTTAATCCGCTGAGAAGAAAAAAAATTCTCGTGAATGCGTTTCGTATATTTAATTTGTCTTGAATATTCGCGTCCTTTTGAACGATCTAAATGTTTGGCGCCGTGAGATTTCGAATCGAATACGAATAATTGATGACAATATTCGAAATTCTAGCTTGAAATTTTCAAAATTCATTTTTATAGATACAGCTGTCTCAGAGTTCAGACATTGCAAGAGATGAACAAAAGGAAATAATGCTGCGTAGACACTTGCTTTGCGACCTGTGCAGGCGGTCGGTGTCGCGAAGAGACATCAAGTTCGTTCCACACCTCATCAGAGTGCGGGAAGAAAGTAAACTTATGCAATGAAGAAGTGGCCTGAATCGAAGAATGATAAATTAATCAGTTCTTTGTGGGAATCATACGGGCAGAAAGGTCAGCGAATGTAATGAGTGCAGCAACAGAAAAGGACATTCAGTATTTTGTGCACCATGATAAGCGGATCGCACATTCATCAAGGCTCCAGTGAATTCATTGATAAGTTGTTGGAATAGTATGAACTGATAAAATGAATCTGATTGCTTTTTTTTTCTGTACTGACTCAAATTTACCTTTGTAACATGCGAGAAAAGGTTATCATATAATTGACGCCCATTCAAGATGAGGCCTGACCAGGGATTATAAATAACTCGTTGGTTAACATTTTTTTCAGTCGCACCTTTTAAAGTTCTTTTTTAAGCAGTTTATTTTGTTCATGATTTTGTGTATATATATTCAACATGTTCGTACCACTTCAGGTTAAAGGAAAATATTGCACAAAGGTACTTTAATTCGCGGACACTGTCCCGTCTGTGTTCCGCAGCACTATATGTGATTCCCAATGGCTGCTTTTTATTAGAAAACATGATTATTATTATTATTATTATTATTATTATTATTATTATTATTATTATTATTATTATTATTATTATTATTATTATTATTATTATTATTAATATTAATATTATTATTATTATTATTATTATTATTATTATTATTATTATTATTATTATTATTATTATTATTATTATTAAGGGTCCCGTTCAGCGAAAAACACAGTGTAGTCCGTCGGCGTTGTGTCTGGAGACTCCGGAATCTCCGGAAGGTGGTGAAGTCACACGTGGAGCGTAGGAATTGAAAAAAATGATTAAAGCACTGAAAACTGGTAATTAGAAGGTCGCAGCATCACTCAAACGTCATTAGGGTATCTAAGTATCTAATGTAAATGAACTGCGCTGTGAATAAAATTGAAGTAATTAGTCGAGAATCGAAGTCTTGACCTTTGCATTGCGAGTCAAACACGCGCTACCTGTTCGCACGTTCGCACGCCGCTTGGTTAAAGCGGGGCTTTATATGCATGTCGTGTGTTCTTTCACATAATGATTGTGATTGTGAAAGGGGAAACAGTGCCCGTGTACACGTGGGCAAGAGGAACCGCTGTCGGGTGTGATACACTTAAAGGCGGAGCTTAAGTGTTCCCGAGATTTTTGTCCCCATTTTTCTTAAAATTAATCCACATTTCCCAGGTCCGCTCCAGTCGTAAAAAGAAGAAAATACAACTCTTGACAAAAGCTGCTTAGAAACGTTAAAGTATAGAGCACAATCCCCCGCGTAAAATCGGAGCTTAGCTGGACTGTCAGCGACAACTTAAATGACATTGTTGATATAAACAATAAAGAGAAGGGATATACGAGAACAGAATCCTGTCAAACACCCGGAAAAAATGTGAACAGATGGTGACTGTGCATGATTGAAGCCAATAAACTTAGTGCCAAGATGCAAATAATCACTGATCTAGCCTAGAAATTGATCACCATAAGTGCCTGTAAAAAAAAGTGTGAAGTAATAAGTTTTTTTTGTGTGTGTATGTGGCATTCCATGTCGAAAGCTTTGGAATAATCGATAAAAATGGCATCGAACTGCCCACAATTGTCAAGTTACGATGCAGTATCATTCGTGAATACAATAAAATGTGGCAATAAAAGGGTCAGGACCATTATGATGAAAAAAGACAAATATTAAATAACTGTTGCGTGGTTCGGAGACAAAGCATCAGCGCAAGATTGGCTGTCAATGATGAAAGAACGCGTGCAGAGGAGTTGGTTTGATTGCCTTCTAAAGTTTGGACGGGCACTCTTTGATGATTGTTGGCAAAGTATTGCTGTGATAGAAGTTTTTAGCTTCGTGCAAGGTGCAATTTACCTTTGCATTTAATGCCCACAGCAGCGAATCCTGGTAATTTTCCTTGGAGTGGCAGTGACGACGAAATCGCTTTGATCCACACAAAAACAGTTAACGAAGACAAATAGGAGCGGCTAAGCGCGCTCTACTAACTGATGTTCTGTTGCATTGTATCAGGAATCCAAGCAGCTCAGCTCTCGAAGAATGCAGTCCCAACTAACCTAATCCCATATATTTGTTAACTTTATTTCGAGTCGCTTTATACTGTGAATAAGCTCTATTATCTCTCTGCTGGACCATGGATATTAAGATTTTGTTTGACACCCTTGTTAGGAAAAAACTTTAACATGTAGTCGGCTACTGTCGCATAAAATTTTCTGCTAATATGTCCACGCCACAAACATTGCTGAGAACAAAAATCATCAAACGATTCTGCAAGCGTAGAAATAACGTCATCTTCGTCGGCACATGAAAAATCTATAACAACTTTGTATCCCGGTTTCTTCGCATCACATGTGGTAAGCAGATTAACAATCACTTCATTATGGTCAGCCAGACCGTCTACAGTTTCGCATTCAAACCAACCGAGCATAAAATCAGATGTGACGAAGACAAGATCCAAAATGAAACTCTCTCCAGTGGCTGTGCTCAGAGCTTGAATTAAATTAAATATGATAGCCAAATCAATCAGTCCATTGCAAAGAGGTCTGATGCGGTGGTCAGTTGAGACCAAGTAATACCATGGAATTCGCACATCCTAAGTATAAACAATTGAATTCGCGGAGAGCTAAGGGCTCTTCAATAATGTTCAATCTGCAGTGGTTAGTGTTCAATAAAATTCAATGAAATGCGACTCTTGCATCTCTATTCAAGATACGTGCATGCAAACAGGCTTTGAACACTCCGCATTAACGCCATTTAACGCGACAGCATCGCGGTGCACATCACGAATACAGACGGCTTGTCGAAACGAAAATAAAGCTCCCTGCGCTGTCGACAAGGGCTCCGCAGCTACGTAACTGTCCGACACTACCGGCCACCACGCGAGTCTAATGTTCATCATATTCCAGCGTGCGGTTTGGCTCACAGCGGTCTGCGTCAGTGCTGCGCTGCTGTTGGCAGCGAAGTGCCGGAGGCGGGAACGCTACTCCGCCATATGTCATCGTTTCTCGCACAGAAAAGCGCGTGGCATTCGCGTGTAGTGCTATCTGTCGCGCACGCGCTCGCACACCTCTCCAAGGGTAACGGCCGCTCGCAGGCTTGTACGACAATAACCGCGGCGCGCGTAACCCGCTGGACAAAGGGTTATACGCCGCCGCAGCAAACGGCGAGACAATACGCTGGCGCGCGTGCGCTCGCTCGCTTCACGGTTCCACGCGTTCGCGCCGCTGCCGCCGGGTCGTGTGCGGGCCAAGTGACCGCACTGGCTGGCCGGCACGTGCAACCTTTGGCACCCCGCGGGCTTCTGTTACGCCTGTGCGCGCTGCCGCCGCCGGGCCCCAAATGGAGCGTCCTTTTGTCTCCCGAGCACGCTGCTCTTGTTTCTCGCTGTCCTGGTTATGTAAGCACACACGCGTGAACTCCAGTCTCTGAACAGCTTTGTCCACCTTGGGCGCCGTCGCCCGCTCAATCGAGCTACCTTATCGTCGTCCGCGACGCCCCCTTAATAAATCTCAAGGGCTCCGAAAGGGGAGAAACAAAGAGCGCATGCGCGGTAGGACGGGCGATAACGAGAAGGGCCACTATTCCGGGCTACCGACACTGCTCCGTGTGCACTACTATATATACACATACCCTGGCCAGTTTGAATAATGTGGCTCGCGCGGCGGGTCGCTTCGTTAATGGCTTTTTGGGCCCGGTTAATAACGACACACGCGTCGGAGCACGCGTCTCTATTATTTCAGCGCACGCTTCGACGCCCAAGCCGATGCAGCAACGGTATAACCCACTCGCCGACGCACCTGCACCGACCTGCACCACTATCGGCCGGCTCAGCTTTTATGTAGCCTCCGTCCCTGCCCCAATCCACGACCGTAGAGTACCCGACTGGGCCGAGTCGCAACACGACTCTGCTGCACGGAAAGAGCCGATAGAGAAAGGTGGGCGCGTTCAGCTGTTCGTCAGGCCTGACGCTGTGAGAGCTTTTCTGGTGCACATGCGTGCATGCACCTCGCTTGGGCATCGACTGAGGTGATTCCCACTTGCGTGCGTCGTGCTTGCACCTCCAAACCCCGCCTCGTGGCCCTTTCCCACCACTTTGTCCGTCACCTTTTAACCCCGCCGAGGTGACAGCAATCTGCGGCAACCGGAACGGAACCTCCACAGAGCGGACGGCGCAGACCGACAAATAAAAGCGCAGACGCGGCGCGCTCATTGCGACCTACCTTTTGGATGCTTCTACGGGCGGAGAAGCGGAAAGCAGAAAAGAACTGCAAGAAAGAATTACAAAAGAGAAATAAAACACGAGAGGAGCGCTCTCTTCTTGGCGGGGCTGTGCAGCCTAAAAGTTCACGAGGGTCCCGCGCGCCTTCATAGCGGCGGGACCTCCGGAGCGCGAACTAACCAACCCCGCGGGACCTCGTCGCGTTGACCCTCGCATTGCGTCTTGGCACGACGTTAAAAAGGGGGTGGCGAGCTGCGGAGGGGCACGGGATGATGTCGTCGCCTGCGGACAACAATGGCTTCATCATTCCCCCCGAAACGCTAAAACGCTTCGCCCCGCCAAAATCACCCTCCATCGTCCGCTCTCGGCGCGCACAGTTCGTTTCCCCTCCACGCCCCGAGCTGGCTCCTTTAAACAGCCACACGGGCCCACGCGGTACACGAACAATTCGCCGCGAATTCGTCCTTCCCGAACGAATAAGCCACGCAGAGCGACGGCCCATGCGTGCGATGCTCTTAGGTCCGACTGCTGACCCCTTCTCGGCGAGGAACGGACCGTCGAGGCGGGGGTTAATGGTCGCCAGCGGCCGTCGCCTGTCTGTGTCTTTCGTTGCGTCGCTGTTTTCTTCTCCTTTCATCATTCTTTCTTTCCCCCTCTTTCTGCCACGGGAACCAGGAACCGCTTGGAAAATGCACAAAATAAGAAACTTCCGCCGTTGTGTCTTTGGAGAAGGCCCAGGGGGGGATCTATAACTGTCGCTCGTCTGAACGTGCGAATAGGCGATCCCTGCCGACCGCAAGTCGTCCGCGAAAAGAAAGAAAAACAAACACGGAATAGAGACGTTTTGTGCAGGAACCGTCCTAACGGGAGGGAGAAAAAAAAATGAGAACGTTTGGTGAGCGACTGCGTCCGCTCTTTGGCGGTTATAAAGAGCACAATGTCATTTTCTCCGTGCGCGTAGCCCGATAATTTTCGTCTTTCCTATTTTGCTCCGCTGCTAATTTTTTTTCTTTTTGGAAAAGCGGCTGCCGCCTTTATTTGGCGTTTAAAAGGCAGGATAGAAGAATGTGAAAACAGAGCTTAAACGTATGAACCGCGGCCGTCACTGTGTGTGCATCCATCGAGGAAGGAAGCGGGTTGTTTGGGCAGGAAAGTAACGCAGGGCGAGAAATGTAATCTTACGACCGCACGACTTCGCCGCTAGCTGGCGGAGATGCCGAGCTCCGCAGCTGATAATAGCCTTAACGATGCGCAAAGACGCGACCTGTTTCTCGGTCTTGTGACGCCGAGAGCGAGTTGAGATGCCATCGCTCCTGGTTCTGTAAAGACGGGCATTTTCCTGCAGTTTTATTTTTCTCTTTTTTCTTTCTCTTTCTCCTGCGTTTTAATCCAGAAGGCTCAGTTATTTTGCTATATGGAGCAACACACAGATTGCAATCGCGCATCTCTTCACGCTAGAAACAAACGCTCAAGCGGAAAAGTGCATCCCCACCGAACAGCGCGCGCCTGTCTCGCCGTATATTCATCGTGTAGCCCTCGTTTGTGTTACCATTAGTTTGTTTAACCCATTCGGGGGCTACGCAGACATATTTGTACACAACAAGCTCGCAGTTATCTCTCGGAGTGCGTACTCCTAGCACTGACTTCTTTGATTGAGAGAAGTTTAACACCCTTTAAATCCTAAACTGGGTTATTTTGTATGTCAACTAGCGAACGCAGCAAATATAAATTTTCAAAACAGCGAGCTTGGTAACACGTCATCCGCCATTTTAAAGCGCACAGATTTTATCATCCGTTATATGTATATCCAAACGTTGCGAAGCTTTGTTTACATTTTTTTTTTACGTGGTGGTAGGAGATTAAGTGTTCGCGTTTCGAGTTCCAAAACTAATTCACTTTCTTGAGGCCTAGATATACTATTTATACACAAGAATATTTGCTTTGAATCGAAATAACGAGCGATGCCTGAAAAGGGCTAAAATTATGAAGAACTAAGTGCTCAATATTAGACTAACTCTTTCACCCAGGTGAATGCGGGCCCTTTCTGATTAACTGCCTCCCCGTTCAATAGTTCGGTGCTGAAACCTGCCTTCTTTTTACTTATTATTCGCCCCAAGGTTTCTCGAAATATTTAGAAACCCTATGCTATTCGTGACGGAATGAGCGATTCCTTTTTTTTTCTTGCTTGTAATGGTAGTAGAACATTCGGGCCGTCAGCGTGACGTCACGTATTCGAGCTCTGTGTTGGGCCTTGCCATGCTGGCAAACACTTACGAGAGCTTTTTTCGTGGTATTCTTGCTTCTTAGGCTTGTGTTGTTTGTTCTCCTTTGTCTGTTGTCCTAAGTGCGCTTTATATAATTTTTGAAAATGGGAAACCAACTAGCTCAGATGTCAATTCTGCTTCAGTTCATTGCATAGCATTACTGATGCATCCTAGTAAAAAATAAATAAATAAAGAATCCAGCCACAGTTTATATTTTCCTGTTTTACTATTATTTTAGTGCGGTTTCAATTCTTTTCTACCAGCTCAGTACTCGATCAACTTCTGCGTCGTAGAGCAGTCATCATTCGTGTCGAGCAAAGAAACAAAAATTTGCAGGCTGAGAGAAGAAACTTTATTCTGGCCACAAAGGTGGAACGTGAGCCTCAGTCCAGGCTGCGGCAGATGGATCTGCGAAGAGCGGCAGCAGCTGCGGCAGAAATGCGTCCCATCGCAGCTCGCTTACGACGTATTATCGCGCCTTTGGGCTGCTCTGCTTCCTACGGGATGCCTCTTTCGCACCTCATTTCTTTTTTCATTTGGCATTACGCCTGCTAAGGGTTGCCTGTGAGGGTTTCCTCACAAGATTTCATTTACTCTTTCTGTTATCAACTGAGAAGATAGTTCTACGGGTTCTACTGAAATGGCCCGTAACCACGATAACGTATTGGCCCGAGTTTGGTTGATAAGTGCTAAAGAAGCCGTTAGATGTTGAAAGGAAAGCCATCTTCTTTGTCTACTACTTCTTCCTATTCAACCTCCTTTCCGCCCACAGCAGTGGTTCAGCGGCCATGGCGTTCGGCTGCTAAGCCGCAGGTTGCGAGATTTAATTCCGGCCACGGCGGTCACACTGGACAACACGGATGACCTGTCCCCCTACCTCCGTGGTTATATATGCTTGTCAAGACATGGGTGCCCTTTACTGCTATCTAGGTGAGATTGTGCATAGACTGTGGCGTTTCGCTCGCGGCTCACCGCGTGATCCGTGGGAAGGGTCGGGTGCAGGGCGCCTCGTGATCGCTGCCCAGGAAGTGTCTCAGTCCCGTGATTGGTCCACTTGTCGTTTCACTAATAGCAATGCTGACAGTCGGTTGTGTTGGCCGTCTCGTCCGCTTTGTGACGCTCCCGAAGAAGATTCACTTGTCAAATCTGAAGTTGCCATAATAAATAGATAAAAAAGCAACGAGGCATACTCGCACTGCAATTAGGCTGCGCAGCTTTCTCCAGCTGACCCTCCTGAAACATCTCACATGCTGCAGTAATCCTCAGCAGTGCACCCGCGCTACCTACAGCTAGTGCCTTAACGCTGAAAAACAAAACAAAAAATATTGACAGCGTGCAATGTCAAGGGCATAGCGGCGCAAAAGCACATTTATTGGAACAGCCAAGTATCAAAAATTAAAAAGAAGACGGCGAACAACCCAAGCCCCCAGAGCCACAAGAAGCTGCAGGCAGCCTGCGCTCTGGCTGCGGAGTTACACCTGAAGGCTGGTAGCAAGCAGCATGCGTCAGGCCGCTATTCTGCTCGCTTTTCTTCTTCATTTCTGCTTGAACCCTTAAGGACGCCGATTACACAGCTCAGCAGCACCGCACAAGAGGCAAATTCTTTGGATGAAACTCTCGAGTGTCAAGCGGCCGAACGGGCCACGTACCGCATTGTGCTGTCTACTCGGCCACTGCTTTGTTAAAGCTCGTCTTCTTACATCCCGTCTCGCAAAATGGAAGGTTTGGTAGTAGCACTAGTCTATCAAGCCTTCTTCTACATCGGTCGCTTCGATGCGTGCACGGTTCATTTTATTTTATTTTATTTTTCTTTTCGCCCGCCCTTTACAGCCATCTCAAGCGCCCGCTTATAGAAGGCCAGGGGGAAAAAATCATCAAAAAGTGACGTTTCAAGTAGGCGCATCCGTTATACAGAGTCCAAACGCATGCTCGCTCACGCGATCGGCCGCGGTTTCTCGCGCACGCTGCCGGGGCCGATCGAAATACGGGACGAAACCTTCGCTCCTCCGGATCGCCAATCGGTCGCGGCGGCGCCGAGGCGGTGCGCGCGGCCGGCGCCGGCCATCATCGTTTACACAAACAAGGTGCGATAGCCAACCCCCTTTGCCAGCACGGCCGCGGAAAGAAAAAACCGCTCTTCGAACAGTGCAAAGAAAGACGTCGCGGGCGCATTCCTCAGAGCAAGAGGAGGGATACAATAATAGCGATCGCCCGCGCTTCAGTACACACAGTATGTTAGCGCTCCATCGTCGACTGCCTACCGTGAAAGGGGATCGCGAAAATAAAAATAAACAAAAAAACCACAGCGAAGGAACTACCGCGGGAGCAGGCGGGAACGGAAGGCGGAGTGCACGCGCCATTTCGGTGGCGCCCAGTGTGCAAAAAAAAAAAAACAGCCTTTTATTTTTCTGCTTTCTTCCTCGTTTGTTTACCACGCAACGACGAAGACGATCGGGTCCGCCTCGGTTCTTTTTTTCTTTCTCTTTTTTTCTTTTTTCCCCCTCCAGCGGCGTTTCAAGGCCGCGGCAGGCGCTACGGCTCCCGCGCGTAGTGCTGGACACAATGGCGCTTGGATGCTCGGATGCCCGCTCGAGCTGGCATTCTATGCAAAACACGCTCTCGTCTCCTCGGCGTCGGCCGGCTACTGGCTCTCGATAAGTGCGCGGAAAAGAATGGGATCGAGTGGCGAGGCCGGCCCGACCAGCTCGCGGTCACGATTTTCTGCTCCCGCCGAGGCACGATGCCGCCTCTGAGCGATCAGGGGGCCGATCGTTTTACGAGGAGGATGAGCAGTGAGAAGGATGCGATGCACCCGCCAGGGAGGGTGGACGGGGCCAACAGGCTCTCCGGTTCGGGCAACGGTTAAGGAACGTTTGCGGCCAGTCAAGCTCGCTTTGCTGGGCATTCTGCCGACGGTGATGCTTCAAGTATATTCCATCGAAGTAAAGCTCGTTGCGTGATTTTGTCCATAACGCAGTGACGCCTTTGTCTGGATATTGATGACGGCTTTGGTGGTTCTACTTGTTCTAGCCACGAGTCAACGGTCAGTGATGTCGGCTTTCCGCCTGAGGAGAGATAAGAACTTTGATCACCGACACGACGCAAGCGAACCTCCGTAGGTTCTCACCGAGTAGAAATGAGCGCAAACAGCGGAGAAATGCGACCCATCTGTGTGCTTCATTACGTCACGCTATTGTGGCGAGCGGCCAGATATATTCAGTGATGTGGCAAAATTCCGCATAACAGGCTCTCAAAAAGCGTTTTAAGCACTTCAGTCACTTCGCTTGACTGACACCTGATGTTCCCACGAACACGCTGCTGCAGTTGAAACGTCTAGCGGAATTTCTGCTTGCAGTAAAGATTTCCGGTGAGACCCCTACAGGAGATACTGAATACACCTGATATATATATTTGATACGATATGCTTAATATACTTTCACCTTCAGCCTAGTGAAGCTGCACGTGTCACCTGTGGTTAAGTCATAATTTCATAATTATTGCTGACTGAGTGGATGAATCATTACAATTTTAGATTGCTGCATTCCAACTGAGCTTTGTGCTGCGACATTGACACAGTGGATAAGGCGGTTCTCAACAACATGCAGTTTTTTTTTTATCAAACCTGCAGAGTGTGACGTTTCGCCGAAGTACTGAGCATTTTGCTTTAGGAGTAGTCTCTAGCTGCCCGAAAAAGTATTCTGGGTATTTATCGCTCTCCACGAAAAACGTAAGTGCACGTGCTAAGAGCACGGGCGTTGCTAGAGCGTCCTACTCATTTCCTGGTCTGGAGACGCGTGAAATGCACGATCCTGCCGGCCCGGCTACGCGCAGACTTATTTTCTTCCATTTTTCTTCTCTCTCTTCGTCCATGCGGTGAACCGATATTAGAAAAGAAGGCGAAAATTTTTCAAAACGCACGTGGCCATGCGCATTCGGTCCTTACTGAGCTGAACTTCGGAAATGACTGCAAGAAGCATTTCATGCTGAGTGCCGTCACGAACGGTGTGCCCCCACCACTGTGACAAGCCTGCCCCTGTATAACGGACTACTAGGAGTCTACAGCAGAGAGAGGGCAGGCAGTTGGTTCTTCATAATTGCCAACGTTTCGACAAGCGGACAAGTCCTCTTGTCGAAACGTTGGCAAGCAGCCTGAGGCGTTCCTCTCCCTTGGCCACTTTGTGATGGACTGCCAGGAAGTCCTCTACGACGACCAATCCCGCGGCTTTCAGCACGAGCCATGACAACACGCTGCTCGCAATGGGATTTTGATCTCTTCGCGGGCTGACACATGTTAAGCTGGTGCAGTATTTTGTAACGTTTCATTCCATTCTGCTTTCATTTCATTTGCATTTGAATTCGTTGTGACGTCAATTGTGACGAATCCAACATGAGATGGGGAGGCAGATGACTAATCACAGGCACGACCGCGGTCTGGCCGCGGCGCCGTCGCTAGCCACCGCATACCGGCGCCTCATTCAGTCCGGCCGTGTCACCGACACTATGCTCTGCCGATTCGTGGAGAAACCACCGCACAAGTTCTTTCCGGAGACAGAATTACCTCAGACGAAGCTAGCCAGTGTTAGGCCAATTGGTCATGCGCGTCTTACTGCTCCGTCAACTGTCAACGTCGGTCAGCCAGTGCGGTTTATGGACGTGTGGCACG
>NC_135497.1:215959083-216024984 GCF_052857255.1 Amblyomma americanum
TTGTACGTCCACCCGTCCGTGCACACAACTAGAAAACACTAGCAAGTAAAACAGAGGCGGAAAGATGCAGGTTTGAGTGAGATTCGCCTTCGTGGTATAACTATGGTTAGTAGGAGAGCGGCTCGCTTAAACTGTTTGCGCCGACGCGAGCCTAAGGTTTTGCTGCTCATTTCACCTGGCTGTTGCTGAGCTCGAATGAAGAAAGAAGGAAAGTGCATGGTCCTGACGACTGCCTCTAACTTGACCACCATCACTGCCGCGTGCGGACAGAAGGTTGCTGATAGAAATAGATGCCGAAGAAAAGGTTGAAAGAACTAGCGCGCGTCGCAGCAAACACGTCCGCCGAAGCGTTGATACCGACTGCTGCAGCCTGCAGCGACAAATATCCCCAATACCCCGTTGTTTCCTGGCATGCTTATGACAAGGGCACTTACTTATGCAATAGTTAGCTTGCAATTAGTGCGACATAAGCAACAACAACGTTGCTGAAAACGGGCTCTAATTTCCTGCGCTGCGAAGCATTAAAAGGAAAGCAAATATTTATATAAAAGACATCACACGAGAGATTAATTTTATCCGGTTATAAATGCACGATATCCTCACGTTGCAGATTTTTATCCTTTTGGAACGTGCAGACTGCCTTCCTGTTTAATGCGATCTCTGTTGCCATCGAGTACGCGTTCCTATAGCGCCCCTCGCAGGTGCTCTTGCTCGCACGCACTTGTAATGTGTACGTTCGCTTCCTCCGTGTGCGGTAGTTTTTGCCAGTGGTGCGCTCGCTGCGTGCAGGAGATGTCTATAAAGATGCTTGCGCCAACTGTAGCCTCCTGGTTCCTTGCATCCGCCTGACCGACCTCACCTAGAACGCGTGACACCATTGTAAAGTACACGAAATTAAGAAAAAATGCTTGCGCTGAGAAGATTGACAACAGGCGAGAATTATGAGTAGATATGTCGCACACGCTATACGTCATCGCTTCTGCCACGAAAAGAGTGCGTAAAGATTTCTTCAGTGACAATTAATCCTCCTTTTATTGTTGCTGACGTACGGGCGACATCAATGCACTGAACAGCAGGCAGGTACAAAAGTTTCACCGACAAAGCCTTACAACTCTCGAAGTGAAACTTTCCAGCGTATCTCCTGTAGTTCAGGTCCACTTATTAATTTGGAGCAACTAATTATGATAGTCATGATTGCTTCACGCGACTGCCCGCAACGTTCTGCCAGTTTCAGTCACGCAGTGACCTTTGCTAAATCCTTGGCGCGCGTTCCACGCGAACCTCTGCATAGCGACTCTAATATGCACGCGATGTTGTGACTTCAGGTTCGAAATCAAATCACAATGAGAAATTGACAACCAAGTGCTCCTCCATTGGGTATATTTTACTGAAAACTAAGACAAGCATGAATGAAATCAGTTTGCGGCAAAGTATGCCCCAGAAAATGAATATGGTGCCACTGGGCAATATTTTGGAAAACTCTCCTAGGACTCAAAAGATCTTATCAGGAAATACCAGAAAATTAAAGTCTGTAAGCTCACAGATAAGAACAAGCACAAGTGCAGAAATTAATGAATTAACAAATGTGCGCCGCAGAGGCAATTATTATGAGGAGGAAATTCACCAAGCACCAAAGCACAGATTAATCAAAGAAGCAAAGAAAAAATTAGGCATGGGCAGAATCCAGGTGCTAGTAGTGCGGCAAGAAAGACTGCAATGCCATCAGCAGTCAGCGAAAGTTTGTTAAAGTAGTAGCAGAACTCCATACGTATTTCAGCAGAAGCAAGCATAATCCGTACTGGAAAAAAAAATGGTTAAGAGACTAAATGAAGAGAGCGTTGATCAGAGCACGAATTCACGTTAATTATATCCTACCGGAAATGAAGATGTAATTTTGGATGGGACCCTTAACGAGGGTAACAGATGACGACTGGTCTAGCACGGTAAGAAAGTAAATTTCAACGCAAGGGAAACTTTTCCTCTGACGTCACATTTGGGCAGACCGAGCCGCCGCGGTGGCTCAGTGGTTATGGCGCTCGGCTGTCGGCCCGAAAGACGCGGGTTCGATCCCGGCCGCGGCGGTCGAATTTCGATGGAGGCGAAACTCTAAAGGCCCGTGTACTGTGCGATGTCAGTGCACGTTAAAGAACCCCAGGTGGCCGAAATTTCCGGAGCCCTTCACTACGGCGTCTCTCATAACCTGAGTTGCTTTGGGACATTAAACCCCTATAAACTAAATAAACTAAACATTTAGGCAGACCATTCGGCCACAGGCCCATCCCAGATGACAAAGTTGATGCGTTCCACTATACTGCTTGCCGAAGACGAGAGTAGTAGTTTAGGATAACATTTGAAGGTATGAAGGCAAGGTAACGTTCACCACGAAACGCATCAAGCGCAACGTCGAGAATGCTGGGATGGCTATTCGCGTCTGCTGTGCACCGAACAAGATTTGTGAAGAACTTATTTAAACCCGCCATTCAGCAGATCTCCGACGGCAGAATCATAAGCGTTTCGTGTGAGCAGCCAGACCGCACCGCGGATACCAGTCATGAGTGTATCTGCGATCCGTTCGGCTATCATTCGCTGCTACACAGTGTGAGCGCATCAGTTAAGCGAACGCATTTATTTATGGCGACTTGAAGGATTCCGTGATTGCATCAGCCAACCTTTCCTGTAGCTTTAACTGCCGCTCGGTGATATCGAGTAGCCTAGCATAAGCTACCTCAAAGCTCTTGCGCAGAAGCCTATGCTCCGTAAGTAGAGCTTGCTCGAACTCTGACATGGGTGCAGTGCGCTTCCTCTTGCGCGTAGTCCGCTGAAGCTGAGGGGATGGTAGGTGTGGTAGCGGCCCGTCTTCAGCCGTTTCTGAAGCACTTCCGGCGAGTGCCCCTTCAGAACTCCTCGGCCTGCTTCCTGTCTCTTCGGAGGCCTCGACGCCATCACAAGAAGACTGTGCGGTTGCATGACTACTGTCAGTGCTGTTGGGGCAACGCCCCATCTTATCTGTGCACTGTGAAAACAAAACATAGCATCGTGTAAGCTGAGGAGGTAATTAAAAACCGTGAAAGCTTATTTAATTTTGTAATGAGGATTAGATTATTTTTCAGTGGTTATTTTTCACTGAATGCTCAACTTCGTACATTTTTTTTTTACAGCCAGAAAATATGAGAATGCCAGTAAAGCAAATCAGCCACAGTTTTCGAAATGCAACAGTCAGGTGCAAACTACGTACATGCTCCACTGCGGTCCCGTCACTGCAGCCCGGTTTCTGAGCAAGGGAAGCAACACTGAGGGGCAGCGACGACCCAAAGAAGGAATGAATCCTCTGTAAATGTGACCAGTCGCCAGCTCCCGAGCCAGTTGCCTGGCCTGTCCTCGTGTAGTTCCTGTAAAATATTGGGCGCTTGTATGTTCTACACACCACCAGTGGCGTAGCCAGAAAACTGATTAAGGTAGGGCTCGAGAGAAGTGAAAAGGAGGGGGTGTTACCGAATTAAGGAAGCAAAATACAAGAAAATAATTTAAAATTCGGCAGCGCGGTTTAACCACGGTTATATCAGCAGCTCGAGCGATATCTCTGGCCTGGCTCGACACAGCTTAGAAGGGTCAAACTTTTTACTGCACAAGATTACTGTTAAAAGGGTTGAGCAGAAGCTCTCGATGAAACTTCGCAGTAGCCGAAGCAGCCGAAGCTAACCGCACGGCGCATGTCGCCCTCATCACGCGATACGAGTTACCCTCGCATGCGCCAGCGGCGGTCAAGGTTAGACGCAAGGAGCTGTGCCTGCCGCATATTGCGGCGAGCGTCGCTGCGGTTCTTGTGCTCACTTGAGAGCGGATGGTACGGCACGCGCCTTTCAGTTCGTCTGGGACAGCAGCGCTTCCCGCGAACCTCGGAGCTTCGGCATGCCTGGTTCAGGTGGCTCGAGCGCATATCGCGGCGGCCGTTTTTACTCTTCCATGCAACGATTCCGGCTGAGCACGTGGGCTATCACGTGGTCAAAGAGCGAGCGTCTGTATTCGCGCCGAAAATACGAGGAGGACAGATTAAAGAGGGGAGAGGGAGAGGTGCGAGGTCTGTTAAGGCAAAGGAATCGCACCGAAACAGAGATTGAATTTTGCATCTAGAAGAGGTATCACTCTAAAACGCCTGCATAGTACGCAGAAACCTATAGAGGACTTGCTCGCCTTACCCGAAATACGATTCAGGTGTCCCGCTCAGTGGCTGCGCGATCGCGTCTGTTCGGCCCGCTGGCTCGGCTGCCAGCGTTTGCGCATATCAAAACTGCGTGGCTCAAACATCGGCGTCGTGAAGAACACAGCAGTGATGGCCTTTGACCGTGCTGTTGACAGTATATTCTTCTTGCTCTCTTCCTTTTTTTGGCTGCAGGCGCGAAAGCTAGAGCAACGCGGAGATATTCAACCCCCAACTCAAATATTTCAGAAATGGTTCAGCGCAAAGGGCGAAAGCGTCGACCTCTCCCGGTTTACGAAGTGTGAAGTCAGTGTGGCGACGCCATGAAAGCCGGTGGACGCCAAAATCAGGGGAAAAAACATGTGCACCGAACTCGTCCGCCATTTTCACAGGGATTGCCAGGCAAAAAATGGCCCACGACGAGGCTTGGCGCATGCGTAGGACGCTACTTGAAAAAGGTCCGTTATAAATCTTCTCTTTTGTTTGCGCTTCATTTCTTAACCTTTCCCCCAAAACTACAGCTATGTTAGCCAACTGATGAATAAACGGATTGCATCGACGAGACAGCAACAGCCATGTTGGCGAACAAGCAGCAGAGCGAAAGTCTGCGGGTTTCTGTAATCCGATTATCTCCACGTATTCGGGCCTGCTGCTATGCATGGTACACTATCGGGAGAGCTGTGACGTAACGTGCAAACCTGCGTTACTATATACCAGCAGCCACTAATGGATGCCACTGTCAATCGCATTACGGAGAGGATTCCAGCCCGTCATCATCTCTTCCTCCTCTTGGCTGCGCTCCTGCACGCCTCACGGGGGTCTGGGGCTCACGAAGCGGGAAACAATGAACTGCGCAGGGGACGGCGACGGGGCTCCACTTGTGTCTATGCTAGGCTCAATACGCAGGAGTGGACGTCAATCACAGAGTGTGGCAAGCAACGGCATGGTACTTACCGGTACGTCCGAGTCAGGTTGCGTATTTTGTGGCGAACCTCCGCAGTAGATCGCCCAAATCCAGCGGCGCGCAGCGCTTCGGCGATCTCGCAGTATACCACGGAGTTGCGTTTCTGACGGCTCAGATCATCAAGTCGCTCTTCCCAGAGGTCAATCAGTACCCATGTCTCTCTCTCTGACCACAAATTCCGTGGCTGCGACACAGCTGCGACAGCCGCCATCGCGAGCACTCACAAAACACGTCCTCTGACCCGCGAGAGTGGGTACCGCTGCCAAGGCAAGGCGCGCGGGGTCGAGAGTATCAACACAACAATTGGAGCTGCAGCGACGGTTTCCTGATCCGGATCGAAAACCTCGATGGCGCTTCAGGAACCGGCTGGTCGTCGAGGGGGATTGGGCTCGATCGCGATCGAAACTGGCTGCCTAGCAACATCGCATCTGCATTGAGTTTGATCTTAGCCGACTCGATCCGGATCTAAGGTGTCCGGGCAACAGCAGCGGTGTTAGTGACGGGCAGGAAGTTCGGCCGCAAGCCTTGCAGTCGTTCCACGGGGAGACACTTTTCGGGGCGCCGGCAGTGCGCATCACATGACCCCCGTCACCGGTGTTATCTCTTTTGAATTTTTTACTTTTGTTTTCGAGCAACCTGCGAAGTCTCTCCTAATTTAAATGCTGCTTTTATCGAATCGCTACTACTTATTGCTAGCGTCTACTTGCTGATTTGTTGTTGTAGGTTCAGTAGGAAGTGATCGCTGTGTGCACTTGAGATGGGGTTTTCGGAGTTTTTGTGTGTGTGTGTGTGTGTGTGTGTGTGTGTGTGTGTGTGTGTGTGTGTGTGTGTGTGTGTGTGTGTGTGTGTGTGTGTGTGTGTGTGTGTGTGTGTGTGTGTGTGTGTGTGTGTGTGTGTGTGTGTGTGTGTGTGTGTGTGTGTGTGTGTGTGTGTGTGTGTGTGTGTGTGTGTGTGTGTGTGTGTGTGTGTGTGTGTGTGTGTGTGTGTGTGTGTGTGTGTGTGTGTGTGTGTGTGTGTGTGTGTGTGTGTGTGTGTGTGTGTGTGTGTGTGTGTGTGTGTGTGTGTGTGTGTGTGTGTGTGTGTGTGTGTGTGTGTGTGTGTGTGTGTGTGTGAGAGAGAGAGAGAGAGAGAGAGAGAGCTGCTACTGGCTACGGCTAATGGTTGTCATCAGATCGGATTTGGTCGCAAAGGAAAGCGGCGTGTGCACTCGAAGTTGCTGCACCGGCCGTATGCGTTCGGAACGGTCTCACACCTTTCTTTGTTTAATGTATTGTAACAGCTCGCTTGTTACAAATCGTGACTTCTTTGAGTTTGAAAGCTCTTTCATGTCTCTATCTCCGAATCGTGGGTACGACAACGCTGTGGAGAACGCTCCGCTGGGATATGCCGCGCTCTGGGGATTCACCGCGCACCCCTCAGTGGGCTTTGCAATTCGTTGCAGAGAACGTGTACTAACTAGGTTCAAATCAGCATGCAGTTTCGTCAAGGCGCACGCATATTTGTGAAGAGTAAACGACTGAAATTAACGGAAGGCGAAACGACATGGGTAGCGAAAACGTCTCTCAACCCTCGTTTACATGAACCCGAAAGCGAGGGTCGAGTCAGGAAATCGAGCCGAGCAAGGTCAGCTCAACTAAACGACTGCGTGTTTACGCGAACTCGGTTTTCAGCGAGTCGAGACCGGTTCAACTGCAGCGACACCAAGCGTTGAGCAGCGCAGCGGGAGAGGGCAGTGGCAGCCTCCAAGATTGCGGCAAGGCACCGCAGTCTCGGAGGCGTGACGGCGCAAGCGAAGAACAGTTTCGCATTCATCATCTCTCATCCTACTAACCCGACTCTTCGGCTCGATCCCGTTTACATGCTATCTGCCGTTGGGGTCGAGCGAGTGAACCCACCCTCTGCAGCCGAGGTGACTGGACTCGCTCCGTCGACTCTCGGACCCGACTCTGCGGTGTTTACATGAACCCAGTAACCGATTTTCAACTCATCTCCTCAACTGAACCCCGTCATGTAAACGACGCTTCGGATAATTACGTATCTCTCTAAAAGCTTGCTGGCAAATCCGTGCTACGTGCGCCTCAAATACCTACGTAAATGCACTTGGATACCGCTTTCATAAATTACCCATGTATTCTGGATGCTATGGTCTGCGCCTGTAAATACAAGGATGCTCCTCTATTTTCCAGGTGATCTTAGACCTGTATTAGTGAGGGCTCCCACTCGAGGTCTTATGTTACTGCACTTGCCTTTTGCGGTACATAAGCCAACTTCACAACGCCGGACGTGCTGGGAGCAGATGAAGCAGAGCTGCAGGGCATGGGTAGATTAAGAGGGTTCTAAACGGACGAACGGGCAGAAATGAGTGAACAGGGGGGAAGAAGACACCAAGAAACCGGACAGGCGAAAGTGAAACTGACATTAAAATCATTGAAAATACAGAACACACAAGTGTGCACACGACGCATAAAGTATCAAGATCGCTTACTAGCAGTAATAAGAGCGTTTATATGGTGCAGCGAAGAAAAAAAAAGAGCTAAATCTTGTTTCCTGGACAAGAATATCTCTGGCACAGTCTACGCTCCCGTACATTGCCTCCCACCCCTGACAACTCTTGTTAACGCCCTCACGTGGCTCACGCCTCCCCAGCTTCTCTGCTGTCCACATGTCACCGACATTTTGAAAACCTCTTCGAGAGAAGACACTTGCTTCTCATAGATAAAAGTAATACAAACAAAAAAGACAACACCAGCGACTGGGTCAGATGGTACGCACTGCCGACCCTCCGAAAAGTCTCTCTTCGCTCTGCGAACCAGCGGCGGTCTGGAGGTCCCATACAAAACTCGCGAAGCCAGCTTTGGTGCACGGCGAAAACACGTTCGCCATGGTGGAAATTAGCTGCAGCGCTGGAAACTTCTGGAGCCAAAATAAAGCAGCTGCTTGGCAGGTGCAGCGCACGTGCCATGCGTTGAAGTATCGACGTATGACTGAAACGCAGCTGTACCAAGCCAGGTACCTAGCGCTGCATCCAACTTCTGTCCCTTGGGCAGCCCTCGCCGCTTTGGTAAAGGGGTTTTTGCTACGCAGGAGAGCTTACTTGCGCAGTTGTGGGGTATCTATACGGCTCACTGTCCCTGTTGCAGTTGACAGGCTTCCCGGTAGGCTGACCCTCCGTGCACAGGTTGTCGGTGACTGTGGAGAAGAAATGGGCGCTGATGGACACTGGCATCCGTTGCTGGAATCACTGCACAAATCATTGTCGTTTTTCTTTTTGCAGAAATTATTTTCAAGGTTGAAGCCTGGTCTCCTCTTTTTTTTTTCTTTAGAGCCATGTTTATGGCCACATGTCATAAAGGGTTTACATAATGATGGATGAAAAAAAGGATGGTTAAATAAATAAAAAAAAATGTTGGCCAATCAAATGAAGTCGCCGAGTGAATAGTGATGGGTCGTTGTTGTGGTTTCCTTCGATACACACACGGGGATTGGCCATCACATAGGCGGTGACTTCCAGCTTTTTTATATCTTGTGCTGTAATAATTAGGTTAAGGGGAAAAAAAGACTCAAATTGGATTCTGTGACGGATGTGGTTTTTTATGTGGGAAATGGGTTTCATAAGCTTAAATTCGCAGAAAAAAAAACATGATAGAAGATGTTTTGATCCTAGAAGAAAATTTTGCACGGTGGAGCATACATTTCCGTTGCGTGCAAAAGCGTAGAAGCACCAAGAGAAAGAACAGCCACAGAAGACAAGAACTAACCGACTTTGTGAAAGCGAATCTCTGGCAATTGCCTCCTTAAACAAGTGAAGCGGAGACAGAAGAGAAGGCTGTGACCTATTGTTTCAGGCTCAGCATAGTGTGGGCACAAAGGGGAGATCGCTGTCGAGGTAAAAATTAGGCAGCGGCACGCGACAAAGTAGTCACGTGTAAAGAACTTCAAGCTTGCGGGATCGCCAAACTTCACTGCTCCAAGGGAACAAAAGATACTGGAAATCTCCTGCAGATGTAAGCACTGATGCCTCAAATTCTCGCATTGTCGTATACCTACTGAACCTGGCCGCCATAATGTATGCAGAGGTCCGAAGAAGATCAACGACTGGATCACTCAGAGATGCTTTCGACAAAGTGTCAGCAACTTCGTCGAAAGGTTGACCCCCGTGGCCAGGAACGCAAATTAACCGTGCTGATTGCACATGTGGAGATGTCAGCAAATTGACCAACAGTAATGTCTCTGATTCGATAGACGCGGATAAATAAGAGCACAAGAATAATAAGTCCGTAATTATTATTACCAAAGAGAGAGAGAGAGAGAGAGTTGTCCAACTTACGCAGATAAGGACTACTGCTAGAAACACAACAAAAAAATAAGGGTGAAATCTGGAAGACGAAGTATAAAGGACAGTCAGTGCCTTCCGATTCAAAGGCACTGTCTGGTCTATTTTATTCACTCTTCCAGCGGTCAGCAAGAATGTGGAGAGAGTATGTTTGGTAGTCCGGCAGCCGCTCTAACTTCACAGTCAATATATTAACCATATAGTTAGCAGACGTCAGGACTGCTTACATTCATTTTGGTAGACCCGGAGCGTTGAGCTGTGCTCGAATGCGCATTCCAGGAACGTACCTTAGTCCTTCTTATTGTATCTGAGCCCGCATTGTTGTCCGAAGTCAAAGGAAGGACAACCGGTCGATTCGTCATCTTCGCTTCATTCACTGCCTCCATAATGTTCCCGCGTCGACGCCCGCTAATCTCGCACAGGCACGGCATATATCCGGCGTATATCTCGCCATATCTGGCCCGCAGCCATCCACTGCGGTGACTAACGGCTGCGTTGTGGCCGCAGCCCTGCGGCGCGTACGTCATGGCCTGTATGCAAAGCCCATTCAAGGTTTCTTTCTCCTCGCGGCTTTCTCTCGGTCCCTGTCGCGCCTTGCTTCGTTCTACTTGTTTTGCTTTATTTTCCTCCCCGTACAAACGCAACCGAGACCGCAGCTGTAGGCAGCCTCACCGCACGTATACAGACGGGAAGACATGTGAGGGAGGCCGAGTCGACTTGAATGTGAAGCTGTTCACGCTTTTCTCTTCAAGCATCTCGCTGTCGTTTACGTATGTTGGTCCTTGTGCACGCAGGTGTTCACGCAGTTAAGGAATCGGCTCCACCTTCCCAAAGCAGAGCAGCTGTCACTCGCGGGAATGCGAGGCAACGATTTTCGCGCCCCATTTAAGCGGAGACGTCTTTTACGAGCGCCGACAGTTTTGATACAGCTCTGCGATTGTGAGGGAAACTGCGATGAGAAAATTTAAGGAAGGCGCGAAAAGTAACCAGCGGTAAAAGCGATCGCAACCGCCGCGGTGTATCAGTGTTCTTGTGGAAGTGCGCTGCCGCTCAGCGCGAAGACATTGGCTGGAACCTCCCCACAGCAGCCGCGTTTTGATTGGGGTGAAACGCAACGACTCGCGTGTACTGAGATTTCAGTGCACGCTGAAGAATCTCAAGTACTCGAGTAATACTGAGCCCCCCCCCCCCCCCCCCTCCCCCGCCACTGCGGCTTGCCGCACCACCAACAGTCAGCTGGGACCCCGGAACGGGAGCGCGGCAGAGGAACAGTCGCTCCCCCCCCCCCCCCCCCCGCCGTGTCCACTTGCTTGGACTCAGACCAGGTTTATGAAAAACGTCGCAATTCTAGGACGTTATTAATATAATGCACAGTGGGGCTCGGCAAGATAGGCTTCGTAGCCAGACGTACAGCATTTCGTTTCAGTCACCTAAACCAATAATTTCTCAAAAGAAGTTTATCGTCTGACGTTTGCTCATGAGCACGATTATAGCAGAATTGAATCAGACTATGAATAAGCTTTTTCAGTGCAGCCGATCACTCCTCGTTCGTGCATTTTTATAAAGCTGCCCATTTCAGTTCGTTTTATATGTATTTACGAATACACCTTTGAAGAGCGCAAGATAACAAAAACATAAACAAGGAATACAAAATTCAATATCCAAATAAATATTGGATGGGACACTTAAGCTCCGCCTAAGGATAAGACGAGATAGCTTGATGAGTTACTGCCCATATACGCAGAATTGTATATATGGGTATTCACAGATCCCTGGGAGTCGCCATACCCCTCCTGGCGCAGTGGTGCAGCGGTTAAGCGATGCGCCACTGCCCTGCGATGGCAGGTGCCCCCAGTGGTGGGACTTGTGAGACTGAGGTTGCTTTTCCCGAACAACCTGTCGCGACCAATCATTAATTTAACTGCCACCTGTCACGGTGCGCGGTTTGCTCACACTCCAGTGGGCAGGTTGTAATGACGCCGCAAGGTTACGTGACCACCTGCCTCCTAGGTTGCTTCTCTGTGGATTTTTTATGGGTTTTGCGCCTACGGTCAACGACAACGGCGACGCCGGATTTTCTGCGACACGTGCTCCTTAACGCCATCGCGTTAAAAACTTCGGATAAATAAATAATAAAAGCTCATGCCCCCACTAAAAAAAAAAATCCGGAGTCCCTGCCCATCGTGTAGGCTTGGCAAATAAGATTTTTTTTTTTTAACCAGTGTATACAAACGTATTGGTCGGCGTGCACTGTGCGCGTTAAGGAACAAGGTGGTATACCTTTCAGCTGAGTTCTGCACTGATCTGTCACCGCCTCTTGAAGCTTACGAGAGCAAACCGTTTTCGCAACACCAACCTCAGGGCGAGTTCAGTCTGTGGGTTGAATACTGCATTAAGAGCACTGACTCTCGAGGCCTGTGTTGCCGAGGTGATAGGCTTGCGGAAGATTGATTCATTCGCCTACGGCGCGTTTACCATCCGAGCACGCAATTTCTGTCCTGTTTCTATGCGAACGAAGGTCGCGCATCTGCTTCGATGTTTATCGTGGTTTGCCCCATCCAGTTCTCGATAACGCGTCCCGCTGACTGATTGACGCTTCCGCAAGGCCGGCCTGAAACGCTTCCAGTTTGCTTAGCATTGTCGGCCATATCACTTATAAAAATGGTCTATAGACAGTCTATAGACTTATTGTAGACTCTATTGCCTTCCTATAAATATTTCTTTTTGTCTATTCAGAGGCTATAGACTGTCTATAGACAAAAGTCTACTAAAAGCGTATGGCCATAAATCTATAGATTACCTATAAACTGCCTATAGAATTTGTATTGCTTATATACTGTTCTCTGAGGCTTGTCTATAGAGAGACTATAGACTTTACGGCCACAAGTGTATGGACAGTTTATAGACTGTATCAAGAAATTCTTGTAAGGGACGGGCAGTTCAGAACAGGCATACCCTGTCTCGGTGCAAATGTTAAAGTAGCGTAAATTAACTTTTTCGTAAATAGGACGGTGCTCGCAAATGAATGGCTTGAAGGCACGTGTGTGCGTGCAGGCATGCATCTCTGTGTGCAGGCATGCATGTGTGCGTGTGTGTGTGCGCACATCAGATAATTTCAAGCACGCGATTCCTCGTTTCTTGCAGCAATTCGTTCTCTTTTATTAAAGACGTCCCCGCTGCTGCTGCCCGCTTCAAGCACTGCAGCGGTGAGTTTTGAGTCGATAGCAGCGCCGAGCACCAGCCTCCATCCAGCGACTTGAAGCAGCGACCCGGGCCTGGGTCGCGCAATAAAGTATATTCGCTCTCTCTCTCTCTCTTTGCCAGAGCGCGCTGATTGTTGTCAAAATTTCAGTCTATTCACGTAATTTTGTTTCTTAGTTTGAAATTCGTTTGTTGGCGAAAATCTTCGGTGTGTAGCCACTGCAGCGATTTCAATCACAGCCTATTTGATTACGGGTGTAGTATACAACTCACCACGGCTCCACGGTAATTGGAGTATCACCAATGTAACTTCTGCTCAGTAAAAGGAGAGATTACTCATCAGCTTCCAAATGGTAAGAAAAAACCTTCCTCATCAAGTATCGAACGAATGCTAATGCTGAAATGCAGGCCTCGGATGCTAATGAATGCTGATAAGTAGCTATTTCCTTTAGAGAGATGAGCTCCCCGCTGGGAAATTTCCTTACACTCACTGTAGTATATCATCAGCGGCAGAAGGGAAGAGCTGCAGTGCTCTTACGAATCTCTCCGCAAAGTGGCCAGGCCCCAGAAAGTGAGCTATATCCCTCTGTGCCGTACAGCTGTTCAGAGCTCAAAGCGTAGCTGGCATTGACTTCCGGGCAAGTGCTTAATTGCCGACTGCTGCTGGCTTTCAGTGCGGCAATATTTGAAGTTCGCAGGTAAGACTGCTTCAATAGAGGCTATCGCAATCGGAGCGATAACAATACATTAGATAGTTTGTAGCCGCTACTGCTGCCTGTTTCATAAAGAACGGCGACAACCTGCTTTTGATGTGCTCTGGACTTTGTTCTTTGAATCCCAAATTCATGTACAGGGCGCTTTCTTTTTGTTGCGGTTGTTAACCTGTAGAGGCGGCCTTCTGAAGCATTTGTCGCCTTTGTGGATCTTTGCAACAATATTCATGTTATTTAGAAAGGAAATAGTTTTTGCGCGGATAATTACTAGCAAGATATAAATCAACATCTCAGATATACTAAGTGTCATTTAACAGCTGATTTCGTCGCATTTTCACATGCCAACATGAAGGTAAGGATATGTAATGGCTGGGCTTATTTTTTCTAAACTAAATGAGCGGGTCCCATGAGACATCCGTTAGGGAGTGTTCCTAAGCGGTTCGCGATGCCGTAGCAGGCCGTCAGACGATCCGTCAGATAACTGAACGGCAATTTATTGGTGATATGCCGTATAAATATAAGCAAACATTCTTTACCACGCTTCTATAAGATTGAGCCGCGCTGAAAAATTCGCTGTGCTGGTCGTTCTGCAGTTGCTCAACCATATGATCTGCTAATCTCTGAATATTTATATCGTAAGAAACACCGTTGGAGCTTGAAGCCCCTATCTTTGCCACAGTCTTTGTTACAACGGCGCTGCTCAGTAGACCAGCGTTCGTGGGCGCAAGCCAGAGAGAGAGCCTCGTCAGCTTCGCCTTCGTTCTGCTGTGCCTCCTCCGTCGGCGCTGACCGCTGGTGCCTCAAGCGCCAACGGTCTTTCTTACAGTATGTTATTCTTTCTGTACTAAAAAACTACGTGCACGCGCGCGCGCGTTTGTGCGTGCGTTTTTGCGTGCGTTTGTTCATGAGTGCGTGAGAGAGGTATATAGAGAGAGACACTCCGCGCTATCGATCATTAGCAAAGACACGCAAATTTTCTGGCGCACGAAGCATGTCTTCGTAAACGCCCAGTTTCCATTACAGGCTTATATCTGCAGCACTGGCAATCAAGCAATTGTTACTGAAGGGAGGAAAAATCAGCAAGGAGAAAAGTAGAAACCGGTGGTGCACGAGCAACGACGACGATTACAAACGTGCAGAAAGGTAGAGGGTGGGAGAGAGAGGGAGAGAGAGGCGCGGTGCCGGAAATTCGCTTATGCAGTAACAAGCGGGGAAGGCCGCTCCGCCACGTTGTGCCGATTAGTGCGCCGCGCGCGAAATACACGAGATACGCGCGTTGACCGAGCGCGCGAGATACGGCCGGCGCTCTCATATAATGCCCGGCCGTGTCGCGTCGCATTCACGCTCCACATCGGCGGCCGTGGGAGGGAAGGCCCGTTGAGTTGGCACATCGCCTTCGGGGCTGCGAGCAGCGAGTCGGGTCGCCCGTGCCGCGGACGCCAGAGCCGAAGACGAGCGTCACAGCCTCTTCAAAAGGGTGAGCCGGCGAACGCGTACTCCCGACGGAAACCGCGGCAGTGGTCGCTTCTTTTCGTTCCAGACGCGGAGGCTCGGGGCGAGGGGGAGGGTGGGGAGTTGCAACATAACAAGGAAGAGGCAGAACTAAAGGGAAGATGGGGTGGGGGGGTGGAGGGGGGGGGGGGGGGGCGAAAAGTTAGCCGCGTCAAGCGACAGTAAAAGCTGAACGAGCCCGGTCGTTTCTTTATTTTTGCTTTGTTCTTTCTATCCTTTCAAATCATTTGACGACGGCAGTTGCAGCGAAGCGTGAGTGAGTCGCCACCTGAGCGTGACTCGTGAGCGCGCGCCGCAGGAACGGGGGCGAAAGTGTGGTTCGACGAGGGAAGGTTGCGACGACAGAGCAGCTGAGAGCGCGCGGACGGTCGAGCTCTCGACACAGCGGCGTTATTGTACAGTGGCAGGGGAAGAGAGGAAGTGATAGAAGAACGACGTCCGTAAGTCAAACGCTCGCAACGTGCCGTCCGTATGTAATTTACTGCGCGCGCTCAAGGACGGCGGCTTTAACCTCTCCGTTTTTACCAGCCACTGTAATGTAAACGGTCTGTCGCGAGCTCATGTTTGCAGCCCATTGCCAGCGCCAGAACTGCGCCTTGTTGCATCGGTTGCGGCGCGTTCATTAAAAGCGCAGTGCGGACAGTTCGTATGGCAGGAAATGAGTGCGTAATAAGCAAAGTCGATTTTTTTTTTACATTTTTTCCTTCGAGGCGTAAGTCTTACGAAAAGCTACTCCAACCGAGCAAGAAAGAGGGGCTCTGGTCATGACTGGATTTTGCCGGATTTACCAGCAACGGGAACGAAAGAAGCCTGTTTTTAGCCGACACATATCGTCCCACTGGCTAGATAACTGTCCGTGTTTATTTCCGCTATAAACGTTATACTCAAGATTCGCTCTGATTTCTGGAAGGGCTTCAGTATTATGTAATTCTCGATGCTCCGAAAGCTCATATGCCGAAAGTGCCCAAGAAAGCAGAAGTCGGGTCTGTTTCTTTTTTTCTTTTTTTTTTGTAGCGTTATTCTCTTGATAACTAGTGGCTGCGAAAAATCACTGCGAGTTTGCGTAAGTGAAGTGGCCGCAATTTCTTAGTTCTTTCGTGCCGCACGTCTGTGCGAAACGTCGTGTTGAAATAAGAAGCTGATGATGACGATGCTGTGTTTTTTTCTTTTTCTGGCCAAGGTCATCTAAGGCCAAAGAGCTCTCAACACAAGGTTTGGCGCTCTTGAAGAAAGAAAGTGCCTTACATGTAACAGGGCAGAAAATTGAGAAAGTTGGTAAACGCTCATTCAGGAAAATTCAAGCGCTAGCCTTATTGTGTTTCGTTCTTGCATAATTGTTTCGCTTAAGAACCTAACATCGCATTTTGAGCCCACGGTACCATTGAAGCTAACGGGTCCTTAGCTTCAATGATAACACGTTCCCTCTTTTCCGCTTACAATGTCTTTGTCAGATTGAGGTCATTTTTGCAGAAGGTCCGTTAACGACTCGAACCTTTCCTTCCTCTCCTCATGTGGAGGTTGGGGGGGGGGGGGGTGGATGGAGTGAGGGTACGTTACCCTGCCTTTTACAGCGTCAAGCACGTATTTACTCGCGCTTCGGAGCAAGGAATGCTAAATGTAGGATAACTGGCTTCACGTATGCTAACTCATTCCAGCTAGTTAGCATGCACAGATGCTCCTTATTCTGTTCTTTGTCACGTATCTCGAGCAGCACTGCGAAAAACAAAGCTGGCGTCGGTTAATCAAGGGCAATATTCACAACACGAAAACTAATGGTTTCTCCGGATTTGTCAGCACCTGTGTGCTGGCCAGTTTTGGTTCCAAATGTGCCGGCGACTGTAGACTGACTGCTCTCATTTCCGAAATTCGCTGTGAATTTGGCTATTCATCGGTTGACGTCGGCTCTGGGTGCAGCCGCACTGCAAAGTTCGGGGGAGATAAAACAGGGGCGCCTTTAGGAAGAAGAAAAAAATAAACCTCTGCACCCTTTTTTCACACCCTTTTCATTCTGTTTTATTTCTCCTTTTATTTGCTCTTCGGCGCACCGGTTGCGGCAGAATGTGAAAAAATATATTATCCTACTCATATTCTTAATTAAAACGGCATGCAGAGGACGAACAGGCTTCTTCTTCTTATGCTCTCCTTTCCTCGTCGATCAAGTTTCGATTTCAATATGACTTTGAATGATTTTAAAACCTTTCCATGATACGCGCATATCGCGAAATCGCATAAGCTACGCTAAACCTCGCGAACTGCAGCTGAAGACTGAGCAAATAATATTTTTGTTTACCTTTCACTATTGCTACTGTATTGCCGGAGACGCTGGCGCTTCGAGCTCCGGCTAGTACCCTATTTACTCGCGTAACAAGCGCACTTTTTTTTTTCAGAAAACATCTTTGAAACTGTGGGCGGTGCTCTCATCATTCGAGGTAAAATACAACGAAAATCTGAAGGGATAAAAGCGCGACAAAAAGTAGGCTGCTTGAATAAATGCTTTGTCCGGTAAGACCCAACTTCTAAGTAAAACAAAACGCACTCGAGCACTATTTACGGGCTCGAGAGCATCGTCAACAAATTCTGTCGTAAACCCGTATGTGTAACTCGCGTATTGGTCCAAAGTTCTGTCCAAACAGAGCACAACGCAGTTTAAGGCTGGTTCACATTCAAGCGATTGAGCGAATTAAGCGATTTCGCGTAGGAGCGAAAATTTCCCGACTTGTTGGAATCTGGCCACTCTGGCGGCTCAAGCCGCCGCGACGACTCAAAATAAGCTTTTGTGCCGCGGCGGCAGGATTCGCTAGCGTTTTCGCTTGCGTGTGAAACAGGCTTTACTCCAGAAAACTCCCAGCATTCACCGCGAAGGCCAACCGCAACAATTTGCGAGAATCCCTAATATTTCAGATCGAACAGAGAAACGCTATGTGTCCTGGAGTGGATTCTATTGGTTCTCCTATTCCGCGTGGAATATTCTTGTTGGCTATTCGTCTTGTAGGATGAGATATAGTTGTCTTGGCATTCGACAAACAGGTCTTCATATTATGCCATTGTTGTTTCGCGGTGCAAAAAAGGGAGTTTGCGCGCCAAATGAAAGCGGTGCGTCTATTACCCGAGGGAAGAAATAATTACATTTTTTGACAAGCAAAGTAGAGGATGCGTCCATTATGCCAGTAAATGCGGTATTCATCGCTTCGGGTTAGTAGCAACTTCTACTAACGCATAGTTTAAAAGCAAACACAGGGATCGTATAAGCGCACTGTTCGCAAGTACGATACAAAGGTGGCCTTCGTAAATTTCCTCATTGTTCTCGCACTAATAAAATACAAGAGTTACTTGCCCGCAGTATGACACAGCCAACGGAAAAACGCACGCTACACAAAATGATCACACAAGAGCGATCCACGCTATATCTCCTGAAATTGTTTGAGGTATAGCGGATGTGAAATCGGGCGAGCTCATTATTGTTATGGAGCTCATTCTGTCGAAGAACTGCACCACGTTAAGCCCGAATAATAATAAAGAAAGCGCTTCCTGCACATTTCGCCGACGCGCTCACAATGCGCGCATCCAGCCGCCTGAACAATGGGGGCATCGCCGATAAGGGGCTGACGTCCATTTAAACTGCGGCGCCTGGCATGAGTCAGGGCGACCTTGTCCGGACCGTCATGTGCCTCGGAAAACAATGAACGCTTCAGATCTCTATCGCAGCCCTGGACGGTATAAAATAAAATAAATAAATGTATGCGAAATGAGCCTTGGATTGATGCGCACCAACCCAGTACAAACCAACGCGAAACTGAGTACATGACAGTCCGCGCGTTGCATTTGATGTCTGAAGGAATTCATTATGATAAGTGTCGTTTGGTAGAACAGCATGGTCATAAATACATCTACGGGTGCGTAGTAGTGCTTGAGCTGGGACTCTGTCCTGGGTACACAGCAAACAAAAAAGAAGTGAAAGAGACGTACAGAGCACTGAGCAGCTTCCGCGTCGTACAATCAGCTGAGGCCAGGGCACGGAGTGTCGAGAATAACCCACAGTTGGCAGGTTGGCCTGTACGGCGTGTTAACCCGCAGAGGTAAGAAAAAAAAATGAGTGAATCGCACGATCATTGAAAAGAAGCACTAACAAGATGAACGCACCCATGAACTCGCTTGAAACGGACAAATAGCCGTGCGTTATGATCCATAGCGCATACCCACTAGCCCGAACCATCACCTTGTTAAATAGCCGTGCATCAAGAAAACAAGAGCCATTTTCACTAAGCCTCACTCACGTACTGGAGCGTTGTGGGTTGGTTGGCGCAATGTGTTGGTCAGTCATGGTAGAGTCAATGAGGCCACAGCCCATTCGTCATAGCCAGCAGGAAAAATGCGAATGATGTCACATGTCTCTCGTGTTTTGACTACAGAGGCCGCGATCACGCAGCCACGCTCCCTTCCCCCTCTGTACCCCGAAGTGAGCGCATTCAATTACGAGCACCTTTCATCCAGGTAGAGTGTCAATCACTTCATTCAGCCACCTTACGGAGGCCTGCCTGCGCGCCCGTCTCTCGCAACTGTATGCTATATACCTAAGGCGCAGTCAGGTAAACGCGACCAAGAGCGCTTGCGTTCGTACGCACGCTCTTTGCCACTGGCTCTGGAAATTAAGAGACCGCTCCGTCTTCGGTGTTCTTTATTTTTTCCCTCCCTCTGCCACCACCCGCAGGTGCGAGGCGTCCTCGCTCCGGCCACGACGGCGACGCAGCCCGCCCGGCGGCTCCCCGCACCGACTGCGTCAGCCAAGGGGCCCAGCGACAGCTGCCGCGTCGTCGGCGAGACTCTCCGCGCGCCTGACGCGGGGGCGAGGGACATGGCGGCCGCGGTTCTGACTTCGGCGCAGCAGCCGCAGGGAGCCACGACCCCGGAGGCTAGTCGGCGGGTGCAGCGGGCGCTGCTCAAGCTCGAGCTTCCGGACTGGTTCCGACAGCACTACCGGCCCCCCAGGAGGGACGCCGGATCCCGGCTCGGCGACGACGGCGCGCCGCGGTGGCCCAAGTGGCGCGCGCCGCCCGCCAAGGACGCCCTCCGGCCGGCCCAGGTTTGTACAGCATGCGTCTGCACTTGTGTAGTATATGACTTCGGGATTCGTGACGTGTGCGCAGCGCAAGTCTCCTGCTACGCGTGTTTCCAAAACAGCGACTCCTTCTGACGTCTGCCACAACGTGGTAGTTAAGCTGTCGTAGTATATATCTTCCATAATTAAAAAAAAACTAAAATAAAGTTAGGGAAGCCCGCAGCACAATTGTAACTGGCTTTAATTCAGGGTTGGAAGCTTAGACATGGAGCTAAATGCTCAAGGTAATTTGACAAGGGAAAAAATTACAGAAACGGCTCGAGGTTCTTTCTTATAGGGGACGCTGCCGACTCGTATTCATTATCCGTATCTGTGAGGATGCAACGTCTCTCAAGGATGAGCATCGGCCGGGACGAAAGGCGTGTGTGAGGGGCGAGGGTGCTTTATACCACGTGCACAAATAATAAAATAATCAACTAATCAAGGGTGGGGAGCTCCATGAACATGCAATGTTTATTTCGCCGCACGATCCTGCCACCCTGACTGTTGTTGTCCAGGTACGTATCACATATTCGGCACTTCTCTGAAACATGCTTCGTTCTGGCAGAGTGCATTGACTAATGCCTGTCGTTCCGTAAATTTTAGACTAGCTGTTGGCCGTGAGCATCGTGCCGCACGGTGAAATTAATAGTGTGGGTTAAGTACAGCCTGCCGCAAAGACGCAGCTGCGTTCTCAGAGCGTGCCGTTCCAATTGAGATGCTTGCGACTACGAAAAAAAATTGCGTTTCCGTCTTTATTCAAGCGCCGACTTCTAGAGGTGCAGTCGTTGGTGCGTATATAAAAACACTTCCAGGACTTTCATGGTTTATGTTTTTTAAAAAAACTCCAGACTCTCCTGGGCATCATGAAAAATTGGATAGGCAATAAAACACTGTAGCCAAGCACACAGTTTAAAAACAAACACTGCAACAATGTCTGAAATATAGCCTGCAAAATAACGCACCAGTTGAGAAGAAAAATACATTTACCGCAGCGGTGGCGAATTGGTTCAGCGTCCGCATCGCATGCGGGAGGTGCGGGGCTCGATCCCCAGTGCTGCCGGGTACCCACCGATGATACCCTGGTCTGTTGATCGGTTTATTTAGGGTGAAATGCTTGGGATATAAATGAGTATTTGACCCCACCTTGAGAAATTGAAAATACCTTGTGCCATGGCGCTCTGTGGCCATAGATGCCCTTGCGCCATAAAAATTCATAATCATCAAGAAAAATGCATTTCAGGAGGCTGCCACCGCAAAAAGTATAAACACGAGATATGTATGTTTTAGCCGTTGTGCATTTGATGGAAATGGACATTTCGACATTCTTTTTTCTTAGTTCTTCAAGAAATCATGTTTTGGGCAGTGGCGTTCGCAAGTTCATCAATAAAAGCATCATTCTTATTAACGCCAGCGACAACTTTAAGTGGTGTACTGTGCTGTGAAACGTTATTCTCGAACAGCTGCTTCCCTGCCGAATATGAGAATGACAAAGAACAGACACTAACGTTAATCGCTCCGCGGTTGCCGAATGCTGTCCTTCCTTGTTCAAAGTCGCAACGCGGCGTAGGTTCTTCCACCGCGGCGTTATAAACAGCGTTCTGTAGACCTTCCCTGAGATTTCGCCTTCCTTCGTACCCGGAAGTCTTTTAATCAGGAGCGCAGAGACGCGCCAAATTTGCCAGAGACGAGACTGAAATTGACAGTTCGGGCGATGCAAAGCATTTGTTGGATTCGTTTTCATCGGGCGAGTTGCGGCTTGCTTATCCTGCAAGACCGTAAATGTGCATTTCACAGGACCTTCCCCAGTCGTCCCGTTAGATGGCCAAGGTCAACTTTGTCACCCAAAGTGTCGTTCCTTTTCTCCCCGAGACGTCAAGAGGCACAGCATATAGTTCGCACCGGCGGAAGCTCGTCGTTTGTAACAATTTCACCGCCATCTTTCTATTTGAAATGAATCCAAAGTGAGTTATCTGCACCACAAATGACTTACTTTCGGTAATAATGTCATGTATCACTTAATGAAGCCTCCTTACCGGGCGTAAGCGTCGGCCACTCCTCTCTTTCGATTATCGTCTCATGCTTGGTACGTCCGACGCACCTGCTTGCGGATATACTGCAGCGCTGAGTCAAATCAAGTTTGAACGCACTGCCGAACTAACCGAGCAGTCAGCTTGTCTAACCGGCCGACTATAATCGATCGAACTAATTCGCTCATTCGGCGCGCACCGTTCGTTTCTCCGCCGCGGTATCTTTCATTGCCGCACTCCCGTTTTCTCGCAGACAGCCACGACCACGCTGCCGGCTGACCGGAGGAATCTGGTGATCCCCAAGCGGGTCACCTTCCGCGAGAAAGGCTCCTCTCGCAGCCCCGTCAGGAACTGGGCGTATCGGTCTCTGCGGACGCCGTACCTGGGCTGGCGCAGCGCGGAGCTCGGCGCAGCCGCTCCAACTCCGCACCAGGCGGCTGCCGTCCGGTGACCTGATCACGCGCACCCCGTCGTCACCAGCACCGTCTTATACTCATCGCCCACCCTGCACAAAGCTCGCCAAGCAGCAACTGCTACTCGCACTCGCACGCACCGGGACTGACGCGGCTGCATGTGCTCCGATCGGGGAGCATGGCCACTTGACATTACGATGGTCAATTCCAATGGCCTCTTTGGAGCAACTTTAGAAGAGCAGATGTGCCCCCCTCCCCCCCCCCCCCCCCCAACCCCATTTTTTTTTTCGCAAAATTGGGTCTCAGGGTAGGAGAGCAACGTGCTTCCTATCGGGCCAGTCGTACATGCCCTTCAGCTGTGCATCACCCATGCCCCGCGACTGCCGTGCGGTAGGTGCGCCTGAGCGTGCCGAGGCGACCGTACTGCACCATCTGTCGTCGCCACGGCGCCATTCTTGATCTCGCAGAAAAGAAAAAAAATATGAAACGAAAATGATGAACACCTGTCACTTCAGTGATTAGTCGATTTTGTCGTGACAACGGAAGGCTTCGCGGTTTCCTAGGAAACTCGCACCGCCATCTGGGCATGTCATGTTCCTCTGCTACCCTTCAACGAGCCGAGTGCTCCCGCCACAATGATGGAGTTAACATCTTGCGTGGAGGAAACGCCGTGCTCCATTTGGGCCACTGGAAATCACCATGCTGAAATTTGCTGGTTATATTTTTTTGTGTGTGGAATGCTACCGTTTTTGAAGGATGTTAGACCAGCACCCTCAACTGTTGTACTTTTTTGTTTATATGCTCGTCATTTTTAAACTATGCTGACATCTCTTCTTGAACGTTTATAGCGCGTATTCAGCATTGTTTCTTTTTGCGATTTTCCGCTCCTGGACGCCTCAGACCACAAGCTCAAATAAGAAGTCAAGGAACACCGCTATTTCTTTACACGTCTCTGGCACCCTGTAGGCATAAACGCGTCACATCGACATGTTCTCGAATGGCTACTACACCCAAGCGCAATGTGTGTGTGTCGATGTCAGAGAACTGTTGTATGCTCGGCGGTCTGTTGCGATCTTCGCCTTGTGTCACGCGATCCTTGGCGATGGCTCTCAGCACGTATGACATTTCTTCGAAGGCCAAACGATGCCCTTTATTGGCACTGTGAATAAGCTCTTCCCTGCAGATTAACAGCGCACTGACGTACGTCCCCGAAATATTTTATAATTTGAACAGCTTACTGTCCTTTTCTCCAAACTGCTTCGCCATATGCGAACATGTCTTAAGCTTAGGCATAAAGATCAATTACTATAAAGTCGTCTTTAGCACCTACTGCCTGGTGAAGAACGTTGAATTGTATAGTTTACATTTTCAACTCCAGTAGTTCACTGAGCGATTGTGCAAAGGTCGGTCAAAAAATAACGCACAATCCACTGAAGCTCGGTAATGGTAACCACTAGGTAAATTATATTTTGTAGGTTGAAGCAATGGCGCTTTGACCCTTTGAAAATGCCACTGAATGTTTTATGAACTTGAACCACTGCACTGTAGCAAACTTTGCTTTCCAAGACAAGAATGCACGTTTGCAAAACTCATGAGGTTCGTCTTTACACCACTTTTTCACACACGCATTGAACTGGGGGTCATCTAAGACCTGCTTACAGCGGAAATGAGCATACAATCCTTCAAACAGATTGAAATCCGATAGTGCTTCATGAATGACTTGATGAAAGCAGTGTGGACAATCCCCAAAGAAACTTTGCAGATCGTCACACACATTTTGCCTGAAATGCATCAACTCCCTTGTCAGGAGCCATGGAACACAGCGTGTCTCTATCCAAGTCGTACGAATAGCGTTAAGACGTACCCTTTTACTACACCAGTGTTTTAGATAATCTGTCGCGTGGTGATGCATCTGCCATTTTGAATGAATGTAGCAATAACTGATGCATTTTCATCGGTTGCGACGCTTGACGGTCTACCTGAACGTGGCAGGACCTGGTTACTACATTCAAGACGCCGAAACACCTAAAGCCATGAAAGCACATATCACTGCGAACCAATGTGTTGTCCCTATAGAATGGGAACAGCTTCCAGCGAATTGATGCTGCTGAGCTATCCGCGGACTTGTACAGGAAGTCGATCACTGCACGTTGGTATAGTAGGGTGTCACGTTGATCATGCATGCTGGCTTACATGAGAGAACAGGAAGAAGAGTTTGATATGGATTAGGGTATAAATGACCAAAGCTTCTATATAGAAAATTTCATTTCCCCAGCTCTTGCCAGTACCGGGCTACAGCGGACTGTGCGTCACTGTTTTACGGACCCTTGTACTTTACAGATACGAGACATTCGAGCTTACATTCTTCATATTCCTAGACTCCTCGCTTCTAGTCAGCTCTAGACGTGTGCGTTGCTCAAAGGTCCTGCTCTTCCGCATGGGGTTGATGATTTTTATTTGCATTCACTCAATATGCGTCACTTACGGCACGCTTAGTTATGTGTACGTAGCGTTAATCTGCAAAAGCCCCTACCTCAACTCTTGAGCGCACTTTTTGTATCCGGGTTTCTTGCTTTCCCATTCTGAGTGACTAAATACTTGTAACCAATCCTGATGAAAGTGGTAAGCACTTTTGGTGAACTTTATATATCCACCCTAACGGACTGATCTGGAATATATAAAATATCGTATATAATTTCAAAATTTTTTAATCGGTCCGAGGGAACTGCTCGTTTATTCGTTATTTCAGTCGATACGAATATCTACAGTCATACTGACTCAGTGCATAAAATACCGAATTTCGCTAATCTATTTATTAGATCATTCAATTCAAACAGGGCAGCAGTCTTATACGGCAACGAGTCGTGACCACTAGTATAGCTAGTTGCCGCGGGGTCTACATCCAGTTGACAGTCGCGTTAGTCACGAATAGAACCGCGGTTGTAAAAAGCGCGCTTGAAAGTGGCGCCATTAGGTTGATGTGGTGTCAAAAAACAAAATTAAACAGTACCTATAGGCATTTCTTGATTGCTTCCAGAATGTGATAAAAAATATCCTGTGTTGTCGCCAAGGAAGATGCCAGCGGACGACATGCGAACAGGGCGCCGCTGTTCGAAACAGCTGGTTCTGTTGACCGGATCGTCAAGTGCACAATGCAAAATTGACCAGTACAGAGAACCCAAGCAAAGAAAATACACCCGTAGCTGGTGGTGCAAACTACACGCACACAAGTACCTGAAGCCATTCTGAACGCATTTTGCTGGTAACTGCCGTACACCAAAGAAAAGAAAGAGAAATGCCTTGTGGACAATAATATTTACTGTGTGGCAGGTGGAAGTTAAATTAGTGGCTGATCGCGAGGGGTCACAAACCCCGCCGGTGGCTGTGTTTGAAACAGCCGTCCGCCAGGGCAGTGGCGCATCGCTTCACCGCTGCGCCATTGCGCCAGTAGTGGTATGAGGACTCCCCGCGATCTATGAATGCAAAGTAGAATGACCGATTCCGCATACGTGGGCATGTAGGCATAACCTAAGCCTCAGAGAAGGAGTACTTGCGCAAAAGAAATCTCTAATGCTATCGCAATGTACATACTCTTAATGGTAGGTTAAGCGTCACGTGATGGTGAAAGAAAGAACAGTGTCCGTGTCTGCGAAGTGATACAGAAACAGGACCTCAGGTCGCTGAAGGGACCCATTAACGCTATCGCGTCATACCCTTAAGGCGGAGCTTGAGTGTCCCCTAAAGTTTTACTTCGTGTTTTACCCGCAGCGGTGGCTCAGTGGTTAGAGCGCTCGACTACTGATCCGGAGTTCCCGGGTTCGACCCCGACCGCGGCGGCTGCGTTTTTATGGAGGAAAAACGCTAAGGCGCCCGTGTGCTGTGCGATGTCAGTGCACGTTAAAGATCCCCAGGTGGTCGAAATTATTCCGGAGCCCTCCACTACGGCGCCCCTTTCATCCTACCTCCTTTCACTCCCGCTTTTATCCCTTCCCTTACGGCGCGGTTCAGGTGTCCAATGATATATGAGACAGGTACTGCGCCATTTCGTTTCCCCAAAAACAAATTATTATTATTATTATTATTACTTCGTGGCACAGACACTTTCTTCTTCGCTACGCTGCCCTGTCACCTCGTCCAAAAAACTTTATAGTAGACATTCAAGCGTCATGTGTGTGAGTGCAATCCACAGCGCTCGCAGCGCTGCATAGACCCCTGTGACTTCGCTCATAGCGGCATCGTTCCTATGCGTCCCTCTAAAGGCACCATCGAATTTTCGCAGATGCGTTGTTCGCTCATGATTTATGCATGGGGCCTCGAAGAACTAACGCAGTGAAATAAGTGTGTGTGCGTGTGTTTTTTTTTCTTTAAAAGCCCGAAACCACAGTGAGGCTATGAGCAGGAATTCCAAGCAGCAGGAACAAATTCGTTGCTTCTAGAATTAATCTTTCAAATCGTCAGTGTTATCAAAGCAACACGCGGGATGACAGAAAGCTCAGAAAACACACTAACGGCTAGTGCGTCAGCAGCATGCAATGCTAAGGCTGTGTCCTGGCAAGGGTTGCGCTTAATTGAACGAGAAAGCGGAGCGTTACGCAGCCAGCCAGAGTGTAATCCTGGGGAAGATGATCCAAGCAGCATTGTTACAGTTACAGCTAATCGTGAGAAGTTAAAGCAGCAAACGCTGAGTTCGCTGCTGTTATCACGGGCCAGTGGTGATGGCGGCCGTGGAAACGAGAACCATTGGCGGTCATCGAGTCAGAATGGCTCGATTTACAAGCGCGGTCGTACATTTCAGCAGTTTACCAAAATGCTGCCAGCGCGTAGGCGCGTAAGTAACCGGATAGCGCAAGCACATCTCGCGAAGAAACAGAGACGTAATAAAACGCTGTGCGTTTATCCGCGCAATGCAAAAACAACAAAAGGACGTCAGTACGCAATGTTACCTATTAATCCTCCCTCTTTTTCTCGCCTCTTTTGGCCAGAGCGCCCTTAAGTTGGAGATGAACAATAATGGCACACTTTTACTCTGTCTTGACTCGCAATCGCAACAGCACAATAATAACGTTTGCGTGCTGAAATACATCTAGAAATCAATGTTGTAAATTCGCGCCATAAGTCAGCGACGCTAACACGGCTTCTGGAGCGCAGGCAGCGTATGCTCAACAAAACACGCCTTGCCGTGAGTCGGCGCAGATGGTTCCGGGCGCAAATGACCTTGCTTCGTGCACAATGAGGAATCGAAGTCAGCTTAAAAGGAAATTTGCAGCCTGGGCACAAGGGAATGTGCAGATTTTGCGAGGCAAGGGGCAGCACTGTTTTTCTTTAATGGCATATGCGTCAGGCTATATCCCAAAGAAGCAAAGGAGATAATAAAAAACGTTAACAACACAAGGCGAAGATTTGGGGTATCAAGAAAATACCGTCAGTTTTGGCACTAAGGAAACAGGAATTTACATGGGCCCCAAAAATCAAAGGAAGCACGACAGCGAAGAAAAACTTGAATCGCGGTGAGCTGTAGCAGAGGAGACGCATGCTGTACAGCATGGCCGCGCCTGGCACGTCCGGCGGACCAATACTTCACTTTTGAAGTTCACCTAATCAGCGGCGAGGGCGAGGTGCCCCAATTTTTTCACAGACGCGTGTTCCGTTTTACGCTTGGAGCACTTGTGCACGCAGAGACAGCCAGTTATTGTTGTAGCCAGTTTTGGCTGCTGGTTCAGTCCAGTCGTTGACGAGAGCAGGTGGTCGAAACGACCCAAGAGAAAAACCATGTTGAAAAGAAAAGCATGCGCGTGGGAAGCTGCCTGAAAACTCGAGTCTTGTCACCGTCGGCACGACACACTTCCTTAGTCGGTAGTGCCCTATCACTTCTGCATGTCACTAGGCGGGAAGTTTAAGGAAAACTTCGGCTCTCCAAGCGCCACTTGCATCTGAGTGAGGCGCACTGTCGTGCCAGTCTGTCGATGGACTGCTCGGACAAAAGCGGTCCTTGATGCCTATAGAGGTGGAAATAGGAGCGTACAGTGTGAAACGTACACAAATTTGCAGCGGATCTCTCTCTATAGGACACAATAACCAGCGGTCCCATTGCGCCGAGCGCTGCTAAGCCAGTCCCTCGGTCACAGATGACGGCGAGCTCTCGGACGACAGCGCCTAAAAGAGGAAGGCGGAAGTCTTCCTTTGTCATAGCAGATGGCAGGGGAGCCTGTTGTCTGCAGATCCTTTTGCAGCGCTGCCGATGCCTCTGAACCACGGTTAATTACTTTTCTTAAGTTCGCGTGGCTGCTCGCTTAGCGAGGCCTCCCACGGGCCTTTGTGCGTGGCGTTCGCCATCCCTGCGTGGCAGCGGATCGTCGATCATGTGGCAGGAAGATTTTGCCACGCGGTAGGACAGACCTTTTTGGCGACATTTCCGAACGTGAGTTTCGACAAATTTAAAGGCTGTGTACCTTTCAACTGCTATATGTAGTGCGACATCCTGTGCATCAGGCTGTTATTTTGATCGCTTTTCAAAATATGCACTGAACATTGGTTCTGTGTTCGGAAAATATGTTTTTGCAAGTTGTGTACTGAAAAGTGGTTCTGTGTTAGGGAGATATCCTGCCCGCACTGAACGTCAACCTTGAGAAGCTGCTGGGTGTGAGGTAGGACGTGAGTTCTGTTTACCATGAGCCTTGCATTCCGACGGCACTGTTATAACGATGTTAGATTAAGCGCTGGGTAAGCTTCAACAGCTGTGCCTTTGTCTTAAGGCAACCTCACCATCCAAAGGGCATTCTATGTTCTTACTTTTATTCCGACTTTGAGTGCTCGCTATTCTTGAGTTTGTTAATGTTTTAGCTATTATTGCTACCTTTGCTGCTGTTGTTTCAGAATACTGATCTGCACGCACGAAGCAACAAAGGTTGTGTTTTGTTTGTGGCAACTGCTGAGTCACGCTAATAAAAGTTATTGTTGATTCTTGTGTCTGTCCCTTGACTTGCCTCAATAAAAGAAAAAAACTGTGCTACAGTATTATTGCATACAACAGCAAAACCTTTTACTTTTCGCTGGATGAGAATGCTAATTAGTGTAACCGGTCTCGCCGTCGTTGCAGCAGTCCAGATCCTCGCTAAATCGGAACTGTCTTTACGCCTTTCATTAGTAGCGTCATTTAATGCGCGGTTTAGATATGGGAGTCGCAAAGGCAACTCTAGGGGTCGCCATTAGCACATGACCTGACGACTGAAAGATGACTCAAGGCTCTTGATGAAGCAACTTCCTGGAGCACAGAGGCAGGAATTGTGGTATATCGAATTCCTGTCGCGGGCATTGCTGTAGCTTTTTTTTTTAACTTTCGAAAGCGCTGAGACAGGGGACACCAAGAGAAAGAAACGAAGGACAAGTGGTGTACCCTGTCGCAGCGCTTTCGAAAGTTTTAAAAATGATGTACCAATTAGCTCAATTGTCCGTGTTGCTATATCTTTCCACACACTCGACACTTGTCCTGAAAAAAAAAGAATGTTTCAGCAAGTTTTCGCTCCACTGAAGCCTAATGATGCAGAAATGCACTGTGGACGCATATTTCACAAGACTGTCGAAAAACGCAAAATCAGAATAAGTGACAAAATTTAGCGAGAGGAAACGGAAACTGCATTTTTTTATATATATATTCCTCTACCCCTTTGTAATTCCTTATTCAGTCGCCTCCTACAAAGGTACGGTCCAGGTGACCACCCACTATAAAACGTACTGCTATAGCGCCTTCGTTAATAAATACTTATAACACCTACACAGAGGCGTATGCAGCGCTCGAGAGGACTTTCGAAGCACTTAGTGCCTTCTTGCGGTCGCACGTCCGGCCCGGTGATAATGGCTGCGGCGAAGAAAACAAAAACCAGCGCCTTTTGCAAGCTGAGCAAGTACGTGCCGGAGGCCTCAGGAGGAGAGTATTTACACAACTTCTTCGTTCGAAGCATTGTGGGCACCTGACAAAGAGGTCGATTTTTAAGCAGTTGTGGTACCAACCAGAACCAGTGAAAATTGACAGAAAACAGGCTGTCCTGCGCCATTCTGAGGCAGGAGCTCAGTTTAGCAACACCCGCGAAGAGCGGAATTTTCGCATCTTTGAGACGTGAAACCATTCAATACTGCTGCCAGGCATCGATGTCTTATCTTATGTTCGAAAAGCGCTAACTTGCAAACAGGCACGGAACTAAGTGAGAAGAACACGCAAACACACCACCCGCCTAGTCGTTCCTCCATTCGAAAGGTCGCGCTTTTCGAACATAAGGTTAATGCGAACTATAGCCCCAGCCCCAGCTCTTTTGTCTTATTTCAGATCAAGACTTCAGGCTTAGCTTCGATATTGAATTGTGACCTCTCTAATGACAAGCTCGTTACGGTAATTTTGCAGATTTAATTGGTCTTGGATAATTGTTTCCATCAATTCTTCAGCCCGAATATATGCCGTAAAGTGGATAATTGAATTTAAGTAATCATTCATGTAGCTTTCTATTAACATTTCGTTAAAAGGATATTAACATAACCCTTAATATATAGTACAACAAAGCACATGATTGAGCCGCCGCGGTGGCTCAGTGCATATGGTTCGATCCCGACCGCGGCGGTCGCATTTTGATGGAGGCGAAATGCTAGAGGCCCGTGTACTGTGCGATGTCAGTGCACGCTAAATGGGCTCTGAAAGGAGCTCTAATAAAGTTGTGGTGTTTCTGAGATGTTAAAGTACGCCTCTTCACGAGTATTGTCCTGCAAGAATTTTTTATGCGTTTTGTAGAATCTATCTGTAGTAAAAAAAAATTGAATTTCAGCGTCTTCGTGCGTTTCCCTCTTCTCTCGCCACTTTTTGCACGCTGGAAGGTCGGCGCTCCTTCGCCAGCCGCCCCTCGGGGGGCGGAGCATCCTGACCCGCCGGAGCTACGCGCTGGCCGCGGCCACGGTAGCTGCCTGACGTCTGAAAGAATCTAACCAGTAGCCACCTCTCAACTCGTATACGCAGGTGCGAGCGACGTAGGAGGGTGCGAGCATGAAAAAGTCGCCGGAAAGGGCTCACCAAACTTAACGCGTGTTTGTGGGTCCTCTGCTGCGTGTAGAAGTGTATTATTTGTTTCAGGTTCTCACGAAAACACAATAGAGTGATTGAGCGAGTTGATGTGCTCTCCTCGGAAGGTTTTTCAGAGCCCCTTTAAAGAACCTCCGGTGGTCGAAATTATCCGGAGCCCTCCACTACGGCGTCCCTCAGTCGCTTTGGGACGTTAAACCCAATAAATCATAAACCAAAGCACATGACTGAGAGGAGAGTCGGATCCATGGGGCTTCCTTTATTCAATACGAGAACAACAGCCTGGGAAGATATAGTTACAGATACAGATACAGTACTGGGAAGATATCTACACAGACTCGAAAAGTACAGAAGGGAAGCGTTCTGCACCGACGAGGCATTTCTGAGTATACAAAATGAAAATGGCTGCGCATCTAATATTTTGCCGTAAATATGCATTTACCACGGGGGCACAAATACCCTCGTGCCCACTCGGTTTTATGTCTCTCTTTTGGAACAATGAAATCACCATGTTTTGCCAGTTCCACTTTCAATTGTGCCAACAGCGTCCCGTCGACACTAAGGACATGCAGCGTCGAATGCTGAGAGAAAAATTTGTTTGTTTATAGGAAATAACCTCCCAAATCGACTCAAGCGATGATGAACGCCGTATTGGAGTGCTCCGGGTAATTTCGACCTCCTGGGGTTCTTCAACGTGCACTCACATCGCACAGTACACGGACCTCTAGCATGTCGCCTCCATCGAAAATGCACCCGCCGAAGCCGGGATCGAACCCATGTCTATCGGGTGTGCAGCCAAGCACCACGACCACTGAGCCACCACGGAAGGATGTTGAGAGAAATGAGGAACAACACGCACGCACACACACACACACACGTTCACCCATGCTATCCCTCGATAGTACTCGAGGTTCCGTGAGCACCCGCTTTCCCAACAGTCTTGCTACAGCCATAACCTCAAGAAGGTTACCTCGCTTTTGACAACGTCTGTCTGGAGACTTTCCCTCAATGAAGTTGATGCAAAGGCGAGGCCTTCATAAGCCCATTTCCGGCACACGCGGGACGTAGAAGAAACATCTAATATTGCGCCCCGTCAGGGATACAGAAACAAATTCAACTTCACTGATCTCGTCGGCATCCTGTCCCCGTAACGGAGGGGTCCAGGCCGATCGGGATGAATGAAAGCAATCGAACAAAGCAACTTCTCTTGAATCTCCTGGAGGAGCATGATCTATTATAACACAAGGAGGGAGACGAGGAAGCAGTTGCATAGGATGCACATTCACCCTCTGAAACAAAAGACACCTATTACGCAAACGCTGCGGGCACAGGAGTAGTTGCGACGTCCGACAAATTGCTATAATCTTCATGGTCAAGTCCACTCCCTGTTTCCCTTGCAAACGCTGGTGGATGACTGTGTACAGAGGAAATGCCGCGGAATCGGCTCTCCAGAAGGAAGCAAATAATGTTGTTCTTCGTCCAAACTACCGCCTACTTTTACTGGCGCAGCAGACGATTTCGTGTACAAGTTTTACGTTAACTAGTTGCTCCACAGCACTAATGAAGCACAAGCCCCACTCTCGAAAAATAGGTAAAGAGCGTTGCAGCTGCCAACAGCGACATCGATGTGAGGGCTTGGAAGGTAAACCTAATCATTTGCCTGCGAGCGAATCTTCGTTTCAGCTCATGGCCACGTCACGTGTGGTCGCCATTGCGTTCCCGCCTGCCAGTATGCCAACAAAAACATTTCTGACACGAAATCTGTCGGCGTACCTACAAACTGCAGTTTTCACATTGACTATTGGCCGACGTAAATTACTACCGACTGAAAAAGTGGAAATAGATCTCCTGGCTAAAATTCCAAGAGCATAGATAAAATGAAGGTTACGATAATGACTGCACAATCGCCCCACTCTGCATGGTCCAACTTTCTTGAAAAATGTTGCGCTGTCCTAAATCTTAAGCTCATGCAGGAGCCCGATTTCAGTAAAAAGTGTATTTCGCAGGCACACATTACGCTGCATTACTTGTGCACTACCCACCTGGTCATGATGTTCTGACAATGCTGTTACGGACTTAATCAGGCACTTCTGGCGATGTAACAGGATACACGTTAACAGTTCAACACTTCTCTTCTCGTCGCTGGTTGAAAGAAAAAATAAAGACACTGGTTACGAGAATTAATCGGCAGCAGAGAACTGTACAGTGCCCCAGCAGGTAGCTCATTTCACTCAGCTGTAACGTTTAGGTTCGGCTGAAAGGCTGAAGGGGCGTGACCCATTCAGAACGACAGCAGAGGCGTCTTGTTCCACGACCGGGCTGGCGCACGCCAGGCTCTGCGCATCGGACACTTTGCCGGAACTGTGCGACTTTAGGACTACTAGCGTTGTTGCTTGGAAAGCGTTGCCCGAGTAACACTGATGCGCATGAGCGAGAGGAAGGAACGAAGCGCTGATAAGGGTGCTTCTGGCACTGGAAAATCCCTCCTCTTCTAGTGACAGTCCGACTGGCGGATGAAAGCCGCCCTTCGCTTGACGTCCATTGAATTAGACAACAATCGTCGCGCTACACCGACAGAGCGCGCCTGCAGACCTGGTCACAGCCCTGCCGCCCAGGCAAAGAAGGTTCAAATGGCCTGCGTCGGCGTAACTCGACAGCTGCCTCCCTCAACTCGCAGGTGAAGAGTCCACCATCTGAGCGCTGCACTGGTGGTGGTGGTGCCGTAGATTTGGCGAGCCGTCGCTAGTTCACCGCAAGAAACGCGACAGTGAACCACACGACTGACACCTCGTGCGCAAAAAGGCGGACGCTAAAGTGCACCGTCGGTCACGGCCTGGGTCCGTCCGCAAGAAAGGCGCAGCGGGAAGTGTGCGGCGCAGTCACCTGCGACTCGGTCGGTTGTTCGCCAGAGAAGGTTTCACGCAGTGGCGTCTCGTCCTTCACACTCCACCCACCGAAGAGGCGCAGTAGCAACGCCGTTCAGCAGCTGAGCACAAGTTCGCGGGATCCAATCCTAGACGCTGCGGCCGCATTTTAATGGAGGAGAAATGCGAAAGTGTCATGTTTGGTTTATGGTTTATGGGGGTTTAACGTCCCAAAGCGACTCAGGCTATGAGAGACGCCCTAGTGAAGGGCTCCGGAAATTTCGACCACCTGGGGTTCTTTAATGTGCACTGACATCGCACAGTGCACGGGCCTCTAGAATTTCGCCTCCATCCAAATTCGACCGCTGCGGCCGGGATCGAACCCGCATCTTTCGGGCCGGCAGGCGAGCGCCGTAACCACTCAGCCACCGCGGCAGCTGAAAGTGCCATATGGTATGCGATGTCAACGCATGTTAAAGAACTCCAGGTGGTCGGAATTAATCTTGGGGAAGCATTGGATGGCTCATCGACACGAAAATCCGGCATCGCCCAAAAAGCGGCGGCGTTACAAAACTCGCGATTGGTCGAAACGGTGTGACGTCATTAAAGGCGGAAAAATGTGAAACGTTAACCAGTAATGGGTCAGTACCAGTACTTGCAACTACAACAACTACAAGGAAATGTAATATAATTGTAATAGAATTGTAATAGAATTGCAATGCTTTCTAATTAGTCGCATTTAATTTCCTTCAGTGCCACCGGTATCTTTTTACAGCCCCCCTCAACGGCGCGCCTCATGTTAGTCGTTCTTTCACACACGGTAACGCCGCTGCCGATGCTGCTTTAATTGCTTTGCCAATAATATATCCCGTCCAAAGAGAGGGGATATGTCAAAGTCTGTTTTATAATAGGAGTTGAAAAGTTGACTAAAGTAAAGCGGAAAACATGCACACAGAAAAGGGATAGGAGCCTGGTCACTGTGTTGGTGCTGACAGACACCACGCCACAACTATCCCATTAATCTGTGACTACGGTTAGAAGCCAGTTCCATTTGCCTATGAACAGAATTAACGGCAGAATAACGCTTACCGGACAGGCAAGTACTGCCAACGAAGCGAGACATGCAGAAAAAAAGACAATAAATTCATTGGGCGGAGTTCGTGCTGGGCAAATCGAATTGGTTCGCGCGTACACATTTTATTGCTCATAGATGCAACGGCTTTCTCCGACGCTTTCGCACACTTTCCTAACGGGGCTTCATACGTACTCAAGCAAATATTCGCCCTATAAGACGCGTAGAAATTAGCCGGTTAGCTTTTTATTCGCACTAAACACTAGAAGGATATTTCTCAGCCAAGTTTTTGCTACTCAAAAAGAACAGCTATAGCAAATGAAACGTGCCATATTCGAGCGCGCGACGAACAATCGCTGACATCGTCTTTAATTACAACCAATTTCTTCCTCAATAGCTAATTCGTGCGCGTGCGGGGCAGTCGAGTCGACGAAAAAGATGTAGCTCGAGCGAGGCCCGCCCTGGTCAGGAGGCATCATGACGAAGCTCCTGATGGTCCTGCTGCGGAGGGCCGCCGTCGCCGTCTGCCTGAGCTTCACGTCGCTGTTCGTGTACTACGTGCTGGTCCGCAGGTCGGTGAGCGGTTCCTTTTGCACTGTTCGTAGAGATAGCGAGCCGTACGATGGCCCGCCCTGCGAGAAAGAATGAGTGCATGTAGTACTTGGTACCAGGCCCCGCCTGGCTCCTTGCATGTGCCCATAGCCGATGGTGAGCACTGAAGACAAGCTCGCTTTGCGGTTATTCTGGATATGCGCTTATGGTAACCGAAACCGGCCTTTATATGCGGAGCATCGTGCATAAGCGAGCGAGTGGTGTCGGCAATGTTGTGCCTTGTAAGGATGATTCCGGCACATCGGTCATCAATTACGCAGAGAAAAATCCGAGCACTTCAAACCTAATTACAATATGACATGCACCGGTATGAGTTAGCCACAGAAAAAGAGAGGTGCTAGCAAGCGCGTACGGCTAAGAGGTTTACGTAAGGGTGCAGTAATGCTACTGCACCAAGCACTCTTGCGTGTACTTAGCATTGCACGCTGATACGCTGTAAAGCATTAAAATACACCATACTGTAATCAGTGTGAGGATACAGCGGAACTAAGCCCTTCTTAACCTCCGGTGTGGTAGTTCCCACTGAACCCCCCAGCAGAACAAAGGAGTTCAGGCGGCGCATCGTGTGAAGGTCTCTATGAACCTTCCAGTTGAGGCAGGGTGCAACACGTGACGTCTCATCGCTCTTGTTGCAGCATTTCCTGCTGTCTCGCCTTCCTATGCATGGCACAGATCGAAGAAAGAGAGCCCCCGACGGTGCTTACACACAATACCTGAGTATACGAGTCTAGCGCTTTATTATCGCAGATATCTTACCGATATAAGCGCAGTTCTACGATTAACGTACTGGTGAAGTGTACAACCTTTCATCTGTTTTCTCATGCGCGCTTCCAGAATACGTACTGGTCGTGTCAAACACAAACGAAGCCCGGTTTCATTATTCAACTGTGCCGGCGTGTCGGGGTATCGAGAATTCGGAGACGTAATACTCTAGAGGACGAATGGGGCGCAGAAACGCACGTGAGGCACAGAGCTTTCTCAGTTTTTACGCGGCCACACGTCCCTACGCTTCCATGTCATATATATAGCTCTCTCTTTTCTCGCTCAATAATTTTGCCTCTTCCTCGGCCCGCCTCGGCGGTCCCCAGCACGCCTTCAATATCTGACCCACCGAAGGACATTATTTGCTGACGGTCAGGCATAGCGCTCGAGGCAGGAGATACCAAACACAAAAGGGCGAAAGGTTGTCTCGGCAACACGATCGCAACAAAATGTAGTCCCTAGTGAGAAATAAGGTTCCTGGCTGCCGCCAAACGTTTAGCGCTCACTGGTATAACGGCAGCCTTTCAAGGTGTTTTAGGTAGAAGTGAAGCCGTTTATTACACGATCGAGGGCAAATTGTCTCACCCGACTATAGGCTGAGAATGATTAAGGATCGACGACCTATGCTCTGAACCGGTACTAAGGCACGATGGGTGAAACTCATAGAGCGAGAAACTTTCATCAGAGCGTAAGGCCGACTGACAGCAGCCAGTCGGGCTGTTCCTGCTGGCAGGGGACACACGGACGCGACGAAATGGTCCCAGCCTCCTCCGGCAGCGGCTACGGCGACGGCAATCCTGCTGCGGCGCGTGGTATCCAGTGGGGCCTTTTTGTCAGTGCCGCGGACGCCATGCCCGGAATTCTTGGCCGTGGTGGTGTGTTCGGCGCCTGAGCACGGGCCCGAGCGCCTAGCCATTCGGGAGACATGGGCACGCGAAGTCCGGCCAGAGCACAGCGCGGTCTACTTCCTTGTAGGCACGCGGCCCGAGGACAACGGCACTACCAAGCCCAGCTGGACAGCGCTTTTAAAGTGAGCGCCGGCGGGACCTGTGATCTGCGGCTAAAATTGAGCCAGGGTGGCCTCTTTGCAAGCGTTTGTTACTCTCACCGCGTCTAAGCACAGTTAGGAAACTCCGTGCAGTAAATATTTACAACGCTACTGCAGTGGCTCTAGAGTAAACTGCACGCCTTGGTCGTTAATCGCTTGCTTTTGTGTAACCCACAAAAGTGGACCACCGCCTTTTTCGTCTTGTACCCATCGCTTTAGCTTTCCTTTACATAAGTGCAATACCGTGCATAGTGTAATTCTCGGCGATTTTCCGCTTTGTGCAACTACCGCAAGCAGACCAGGCAGCCCAGAGACGCGCGGTGACTCGTCTCTCCTCCCGGAGAGCTCGGTTTTCGGAGACATGATCCGCGTCGACTTCGTGGACACCAGCGGAAACAGCACGCTCAAGACGCTGCTGATGCTGCAGTGGGCACAGTCATATTGTCCACGCGTGCGCTTCGTTCTCAAGGCGGACGACGATGCGTTCGTGGACGTGCCGCGGCTGATCAGCGTGCTTGAGCGTAAACAAGGCGCCTTCGAGAACAACACGCAGCTCAGCGGAAGTAGCCCGGGCTTCCTGCTCGGAAAGAGGCAAGAAGCCAAGTCAGTCGTCATGATCAATGAATCAAGGTACGCGCGGCACTTATGGCCGTCAGTAAAAGCTTAGGCTGTGATGAAAGGGTACACGGCTGCGGCTCGGTAACTGAGCTGTTCCACCGTTCGCTGTTTTCAGCGTGCGACTGCGGGGCTGCCACGTCCGTGTTTCCACCTGCATCAACATGCTTGTATATTTCACCACGTTTAGCTCAGACAGTTATACTACAGCACGCTAAGATGCGCACAACGCTAATTTATTTCCCTAGCTAATTGGGAATCACAGTTCTGAAGCGATCAAAGGGTGTGCCGCGGGCATTGTCGCAGCCGTTGCGATGGAGGCATGGTGTTCGGGAAAAAGGGTATAAAGCGAGCTCTTGTGCGAATAGCGTAAAACAAGTTGGAACATGTTTGTCCGCTTGTGTAATCGTGGTAATCTTCATAGCGCTAATGAACTAAAACCCAATAAATATGAACCACTGCCGTAATCCACCAGTTTGTAATGAGCATCTTTACGCGTTCAGGTCATACGATTTAGCAAAAACGCTCCGAATTACTTGCTCAATTCATGGCGGGTCGCTCCTACTATTCGCTTCCAGTGAGTAGCGCCCTTTGCGTCCTAAGACAAAGGTCAGCAGCAGCTGACCAAGAATTTTCCCCTTTTCAATATCATGGCTGTCGGCGGACGCTGCTTACCCTCGCTACGGGTCTTTAGGAGCCTGCTCCCGACCTACGCTGTAACCGCAGTTCGCGAAAACGAACTTGCCCAAAGATTAGAGCCCGTCCGGGCCGTGATATACGCGACGCTGCAATTACCTTGTCCCACGCGCCAGGCACGACGTCGTCCCGGGAGCCCATCACACGGGCGGCCTGCCTGCCTACCTGTCGGGCGTGGCGTACGTGCTGTCTGGCGGCGTCGTGGGGCCGCTGTTCCGCAAGGCGCTGGAGATGCCCGCCCTTCACCTTGAGGACGTCTTCCTGACGGGGCTCGTGGCGTCCGAACTGGGCCTGAGCCTGATCCACTCGCCCTGTTTCGCCTGCTGCGAGGAGCTGCCGGACCCGTGCGCCTACCGCCGCCTGCTGGCGGCCACCGTCTCCAAGCCGGACAGCCTGCGCAACGTGTGGAACCGAGTGCGCGACAAGGCGGCCGAACGCTGCCCGCCGCGGAACGACACCGACGACCACCAGTGCTGACGCGGGGACATCGCTGATCTCGTACCGCTTCTGCGAATTCCATCTTGAGGGCAGAAAAAGAAAAGAGCGCTGGTTACCGTCTGCTTGCCTTGATTCCTTTTTTGTGCTTTGCCTGGAACAGGCGCCTGCAGTTTGCAATCTGCCGGCAGTCAGCTACCTGCAAAGGTCTGCCGACGCGCTTTCCGCTTGAACGCGCACCGGTGCAACGCCGTGTGTTCGCTGGGCGCTCATTCCTGAGAGTGCGGCACTTATTCGCTGCTTTTTTTTTTTGCCATAGGCATGCAAAGAGTTGCATCGAAAAAGGACAAAGTATAAGAGTTAATGAAGAACGCCTTAGTAAGCTACGCTTTGCTGATGGCATTGCCGGGCTAAGGAACTAACGGGAAAAACTGTAGAGCATGACTGTGGACTCATAACAGAACAGTGAGAATAAGAAAACGAAGATATGCTCAACAGCGATAAGCAGTGAGCTATTACAATCTGTAAACAAACACGTCCGCATATAGGCCAAGTCGCAGCTGCAGGACCAGTCTTATGAGAAATATCCAGGAAAATAAGACGGGTGGGGCGCATTTGCAGGCGCGCGCAGCCGTAAACAGCGGCTTACCAGAATCTTTTAAGAGAACAATATATAATTGTATCCTGCCAATAATGTTTCTGACTGAAAGCTAAGGTAAGAAAAATGATTGGTGTATAACCTTGAGAGACATAAAGCAGTGTTGATTGAAGCACAAACTTTAATTAATGACATCTTAGCACAAATAAAAAAAATGTAAATGAAATTGGCCAGGACGTGTAATGCGCACTAGAGAAAGCCAGGAAGGAAGAGTAGTAGGCGGAGAAAGGGGGTCAAGTGGGGATTAGGTGGCCGCAGCCGGCGCCAAATAGGACCAATAGCAGCATTGCGAAAAGTCTAGGGAAAGCAGATATCTGGCGTCTGTTTGTTCCACTGTCCCACGTCGGCGTGCGCTGTTCTCCTCAAACGCCAGTGCACAGTACATCAGCTGTCAGTACTGACTGAAGCAGTAGGCGAGGCCTTTTTCGTGCAAAAGATGGAAGCGGGTTGATAATGTTGGCAAATGCGTCCCACGGTGCCTCATACACGGCATCATCATCCCACGGATGATTCGGCTGCCAACTATTGGTTTTCTTCGAGATGTGAACCGAGCCGCAAATATATTGAATCTTGTAGTACAGGTGCGAGCAATATGAACGGGAACATTTAGGTCACACTCAAGGGCCAAATAAATATTTTATTTAATCAGAGAACCGAACTTAAAAAAAATAGTAAAGCGATCGCTTTTCTTCCCAGTGTGCGCTTGTTATTCACACTTTGAGGTGGAGACAAATTTTTCCACTCTGAGCGAATACAGTGTTTTCATTCATATTTCTTCGGCCTAAACCTGGGGACAGAAGTCTGGATAGTCGCTTCGTGGCATTTCAGGCAGAAGGCTCGTGGTTCCCAGCTGTAGGTGCAGGAGTAGAGAAAAAGATAAAAATGTCTAAAAAAAAAGCAGCGTATATTCGAAAACGATATTCGGCGCCCGGTTGAGATAAGCGATTTCTCGTTTAACGGTGAAAGACTCGGAGTCAGTTCTCAAAGTGTTAAGTTAGACCAGCTACCATTTACCGTGTCACAGCCTTTTTACAGTCGTCTCGCTCTTGAGCCTGCACGTGACAAAGCTGAAAGCCCGCAGTCAGAAGAAGAAGTGCCTAATGGTAGGTGAGCGAGTATTTAATGTTCCCGTTTATATCACGACTTAATTCAATCCCCTACTCTGTGTATTACGCCAACCCGGCTAGGCTGTACTTCTTGTTTTTCTTCACCCTTTCATTTTCTCCTTGGCAAGGTCTTGCCATGCTGACTAGCCTTCCTGCGTGTCCCGATTTTTATTCGATTTCCCAGTGTGGGTATGTTCAGGTAGACGCCTGGGGAACAAAAATCAAACGACTATTTTGAAAGCATCCGTTTCAGCATGTGTGCATGTGCGCACCTACTAAGAAGGAAACACTGCTCACTGTGCAACCTCTGTGGTATGGAATGCAGGGGTCAGCCGGTGCTGAGGGAAAGCCCTTAGCTCGGCTATGTTTAATGCATGCGTATATACAAAACGTGCCGACATCCGCCTGCCTCTGGCGACGCTTGTGCTGACTCTTGCACCGTAAATAACACTTCCGCGAAGCCAATAATTGCATACAATTAACGCGGCATTGTTCCCGTTCGCGGTACCAAATAATTTCATTTCGTATTCCAAAAGTTGTGCTCTTCCCTACGCAAGGAGTTAAAAATTAGTCTTTTGCGACGTTTCAATAGAAAACAGTGAGCAGCACAGGAAAGCTGATTCTGCACGTGCGTCATGAGGCCAGGCGCACCCAAAGTAAGAGGGTAATTGTTGCCAACAACCCCCTAATTAACTAAAATCAGCTATTAAACTTTTCAATCACCGCAGTTGGCCTGTATAATTGTACTGGAAGCGGACAGCTAGGCGGTTCACAGGCTGCTGGCTTATCAGCCCTGCCCGCACTAGCTGCAGCTGTGAAGAAGCTATAGAACACGTGCTCTGAGCATTCCCTGCATTTTGTGCTGAACTTTCGGTGAGTTGGCGCTTCATACTTTTGGAAATAATTGCGCGCACACAAGAGAAAACTTGAAAAGGTTGCCGGATCTGCCGGTTTAATTAAACCCACGCTAGCTGGAGGTATCAACCCCGCCCAAAAAAGGGCATTCTGTACAACCGATCTGCACATTCTGAAAGACAGTTGCTAGCCGTCCACTGGACCCTATTAATCCTCGCACGCTGAACGTTGATGAAAATTCTTGAGATGTGTCCAGAGCGGTCGCGTGCTCTGCAGGCTTGTCAGACACTGTTCTGTTTCTTGCGAACGTCGCGCCGGCGCCATAGCTAATGACTTTGCCGTGCGCAAGGTTCTTACTTCATTACTTCAAAAGCTCAGCTACCTTTTCTTTCTTCAATTTGAATCCCCTACCCCTTCCCCAGAGTTCAAGGTAGCAAACTGGTACTGTCTCCAGCATGGTTAAGCTCCCCCCGCCTTTCCTTCTCATCTCTCTCTCTCTCTCTCTCTCTCTCTCTCTCTCTCTCTCTCTCTCTCGCTCGCTCTTACAGGCACCTGTAATCCCTGACAGAGATATGTGCCTCCGAACTTCCAGCTCAGTTTGTGTGGTGACGCCGCACGAGATGTGCAGCTCCGCAATTTGACGTACTCAGCGGGGAATATGTACTCCGCGGGCGCATGGCTCGAACGTAATGCATGCCTCCTTTGAATTTAGCTTCGCAGCTCACGTGGGCGTTTCCGCTTGCAAGTTGTTTGTGAATCGTGCGGCCTCCAGTGATCTTGAAAACACTGCAGTATAGGGAAAGGAAGCCATGCTTTCGCCCAAGAAGCAAGGCCTTTTTCAAACTCTCTGGTCCCGTGGCTCTTCGTGAGCGGCATGATGTTGAAGAGGAAGCCTCATCTTTCAAAAGCCAAACAGCGGCCACAGGTAGCGATTTCGGAAAGCACATGCACCGTAACTCCCGCCATGCACCCTCCCCATCGCACCCCATCGGAGTCACGGCGCTTTCCGATTAGCGAACGGAAGCGTTTTTAACTGATCGAAGCATGCTTTTATATGAGCACCGCACAAGGGGCCCTGATGCACTAGAACCCTTGGATAGTGGCGAATATCGAGCACCTAGAATACGGTTGACAAAATACAAAGGCGGGCTAGGTGGCCGCTAGGGCTTACGGACATGTCAGCGATTCAAAAATGAAAGCACAAGACAGAGTGAACAAGCAGGCAACAGGCCTGTGTAGTTCAGTTTGTTTTGTATTTTTTTTACGCTGGATCTTTTTATGTCTAGGCATAACTAGCACAAAAAGTGGCAGTGCTTGCACCAAAAAAAAAGTACACATGGCGTTTACTTCAGGATGGGACGGTCTTCAAGATTATAATATAACACTGTCGCATGGGGAACTTGTGTTGGAGAGGCAGACCGGTGTCTTGATGACACAGTGTGAACACCGTGCTGAGGCCGAGTCACGGACAGCAGGAAACACTTGAATGGTAATTACTGCGACAGTCTTCGCGCTCCAGACCTCAGCGACACACTTGTTATGCACAGCATCAAGCAGCAGACTAGGGAAATATTACAGCGCTTTCAACTGAGAATGCTTATTCTTTTTAGTGAAATGCAGGAAATGGGCCTCGGACGAACTTGCTAGGAGGGTAGCTTGTGTTGTGTTGTGTTGTGTTATGCTGTGCTGTGTTTTGTTGGGTTGTGTTGCGTTGTGTTGCGTTGTGTTGTGTTGTGTTGTGTTGTGTTGAGGCAGCTAAGGCCATCGTGCGCCAAGCTCATGGGAGGGTAGCTTGAGAGGTGCCCGAGGCCCAGTAGAGCAAGTTTAAAAATAAAATAAACAGGCAGAGCAACGGAGCATGTGCACACTCACAACCAAGCATATGCGTGGAGCAGGACATGACGTATACAGAAGTGCGAAATTTACGCTCATGAGACAAGGAAATCAAAAACGAGGAAAGTAGTCAAGCACCAAAAACCGTCTAACAGTATGCAAGGCTTTGTGGCTTACACTTTCTGAAATTAACTGTTCAAGGTAATGATCACCTAGACAATGAAAAGAAAGACCGAGCAGCATTAAAGAAATTAACATTAAAGAAGGTAACAAGTGCTTGAGAGTGTTGCACTGATAGCAGTGGTAACACAGTAAGCACCGCCAACAGTTGCAGCTGCTCCCGCGTCGCTTCAGCAGTGCGAAGAACATCGCATTAACTGGTATGAGTCAATCCAGCACTTGTAGGTTCCCTCGCAGCTTTCGCGCAAGAAGCACTCAGTAACGTGATGCTATTCCTCTCACTTGCCGCTGCCCCTACTTTCAGAAGCAGCGCAGACATTCTAGCGGTGGGACATGACACATGCTCCTATACTGCTATGACATTACCGTGCGCCACCACCCCTTCTTGACACGCGTGCGCTCGAAGTGGCCGCCCACTGCAACACGCTATTCAGGGCCATTCGCCTCGCACCCGCCTCTACACACAGTCGCGCCTGAAACTAACCAAGGGAAGGCTCCCGGTGCGGGTCCTCAAGCTCGCGGTGACCGTCGTATGGATCCTGGCGGCCCTGTGCGCAGTCAACTACTTTGTGGTGTGCTGGTGCGCGTCCGACATGCGCTGGCACGTACGCCAGCGGGACATCATCCCGCACGTGGTGGGAGCCCGCCCGTTCCTGATGCTGCCGCCAGCCGCCTGTCCGCGCTACCTGGCCATCGTGGTCTGCAGCGCCCTGAGCCACTTCGAGGCGAGGGCCACCGTACGAGACACATGGGGCCGTGACGCGGCCGCCAAGAACGTCAGCGTCTTGTTTATCGTCGGCAAGCCCGAAGACAAGGTATGCGCTTCAAACTAAAGCATTACTGCGTACCCTCCAGAAAGTATTTCTCTGCGCAGCCGCCAGGCTATCGTTAAGCATCAGGGCAATAGGCCACTTGATAGCAGCTTCGAATGCCGATTCGCAAATTACAGCAGAATTGCGAGGCAAATCCCAGTCCCCTTCTCTTCCATTCGCTCAACTTCCGAAGAGAGACTGTGAAAGTTGGGAAAATGGGGGAACTACGTGCTCTGCTTCCGTAATCTTCCATTTAAGCATCACCCTATCTGTACACTATAGCATCGCCCGGAGGACAGCCGCATTCTGTACACGACAACGCTTTTGCAGGTGGAAAACTCTTCGGCGTGCTTTATACTGTATTGTTTCTTTTTTGCCCCGTTTCTCATATTCACATGCCCGCAAGTATTTTAGGCGCCGTAAACACCAGGAAGATGTCACATTTCTTAGCCACTTTTTCGAGCCGATGTGGCGTTTGCAACTGGAATAGCACAGCATGTTTCGTTTATTGTCACAACTTTTGAAGTGCAGCGCGTAGGCTGATTTTAGATATTCCTCTTTTTAACAACCTTGGAATGTGCAGATCGGTTGTACAGAATGCCCTTTTCTGGGCGAGGCTGATACCTCCAGCTAGCGTGGGTTTAATTAAACCGGCAGATCCGGCAACCTTTACATGTTTTGTCTTGTGTGCGCGCAATTATTTCCAATAGTATGAAGCGCCAACTCGCCCAAAATTCAACACTTATGATAGATGAAGCGCTTCGTATCGAAAAACAAGTGAATATGTTAGCAAAGCATCCCTCTCTACCCTCTACACCTCCCTCTCTACATCCCTCTCTCAGCTATCTTGGTGAAAGATTGCGTGACACACACCACCATGGCAGACTATCGAGATTTCTATTTCCTGATTCGCAGGTGCTTTTGCTGCTTTCTTTACATATGATATACGACGTATCTGTGAAGCAAACCTGATTTGAAGACCGCGTCTTGTCCTGCCTTTCCTTCCTTCGTCTCTGTTTGATAACGCGGTTACAATATGCATTCGAATACGACTCATCAACTAGACCACCTGTCTGTGTTGAGCACGAAAACTCTGTCTTGCGGTGTGTGCGGTCAAGGCGGGCGGAAGGGGAGATGAGTTTGGTGGCGCATTGCCGGAGTTTTTCAGCCCATGCCCGCCCTATCGAAAAATCTGGTATGCGCCATATTTGTCTAGCCCCTAAGAGGTTATGGAATATGCGTCATACGTGCCCACATATGCGATACGTGCCCATATGTCAAACGTGTCATACGTGTCTCGTATATAAATGTATTGGGACAGAGAAACGCTGGGTTAAAGTGGAAAAGATGGGAATCATGAAATAGCTGCTATACAATTTAGGAAACTAAAAAAGTAAAATAAAAGAAGTACTGGGGAAAAAACCATCATGTTCAGCGGGATTCGAACCATCATCCTCCACATCCGTATCGCACTACACTAACCACTGAAAGAACTACTCCATGACTGCCACATGGGACCTCTGCGTTATTTTTGTATGACGAAACTCACTCTGTGCTTTCCATTACTTTGCAACTGCAGTGTAAGACGTGATTTGAAGTGGTTATTTGCCTGTTTTAAGAAACGAAAATAGAGAAGTGTTCTTGCACCGATACTGTGAATCTTGATGTGTGCTGCGATAAGCACTGACACATGTTTTTTCTCACTGCGCAAGTATTTTTTGCTACATCCGGAGCTCTGCCAAAGAAATACCCCTGTTATTCGTTGCGTAGCTTTACAGCGGCTCAACAAAGCAGGGAATACCATATTTACCTGCCAACTAAACGTGCATCCAAGCACATTGAAAACGCCGAACCAGACACAGCTTGGGTAGCCTGTGTTCAAAGCAAGATAGAGGGCACAAACAGAGAAACAAGCAGAAAACTGTGTGAAATAGGCCAAGCATTTTTTTTCTCTCTTTTTCATGCTCTGGATTTGTTTGCTTTTTGGTCGCTACATTTCCGCGCGTTTCACGAAGCGCACGCGACTGTATAACGAGGCACTCATGAACGACAATGTTTCCAGGATGTAGATGTAGTCTGATACGATGCACATCGTAGCTCTTGCCTGCGCGCGAGTGCCGCGCTACGTGTGTTCACCCGAGACATATGTGTTCACCCCAGACATTCGCAACGCGTACGAACTCGTATAGAGCCCATATGAGTTCATACGAGGCACATCTCTGACACATATGAACTGGTATGAAACGTGTTCACACGAGGCACGTTTCTCGACACAAATATCTCATACGAGTTCATACGAGACACATTTCTGGGACGTATGACCTAACATGAACCATATATGTGCTCATACGAGGCACTAATCGTGACACACATAAATCATATGCTGCCCACTGAGCTCATACGAGACACATTTGGGGCACGTATAGCTTGTATGTAACATACATGAATTCATACGAGGCACATATGAAATAATACGAGTTTTTTCGATAGGGCGGTCGCTAAAGGTAACCATTACAATACCACATGGATATAAGAAAATATGTACAGCATACCAGCAGTACTGGAGGAATTGAGCGTTAATCTCGTGTGCGAGATTCACGACCGCATGTGCGTGCACGTCGACTCTTTGGTGTGCCAGCTGAAGCACAGCCCTTGAGCACGCTTGAGGCTCCTTGCTCGAAAAAGCCGCCGCACTCCCAGTCTATTCCTTGAACGTCCCCACCAAAATGATCTGCGACATGCACAAACCACTGCATTCCTCGTAAGAAACAAACTTTCGTTAACAGTGCGTCATTCTATGTAGGCTCCCCTTCGAACACTACACTTTCTCTCATTAGTATAGAATCGAGGTTCCAGATATTTGGGGCCTCGCGCGACACGTGCAGTCTCGTACGCAAACGAAGCGATCGCTTTGGTGGCCTGCGTGAGCGTTAAACAAAGTGTACCTGTTTCATGAGGAAAGGAAAGGCGCAGTAGGCGCAGTATAGTGCAGTACATTAATTTCAGCCCCCTGCGTTCGCTGTAACGTGCGCTGACATCGCACAGCGCACAGGCGGTTTTGCATTTCGCTTCCATCGAAATGCGGCCGCAGCGGCCGTGATTCCACCCCGCGACCTCGTGCTCAAGGAGCGAACGCCACATGCTGACTGAGCCAACTAGGCGGGCGGGTGTTAGAAGAAAAAGCCCTCACCTGCAGTGATCATCGCGTTGCTCATTCGCGTCGCGTTTCTCACTTGCGAGCCGCGGTGCATGACTGAGCCTCGTTTGACTCCTGTCACAGTCAAAGCCGTCTTGCGAGCTTCCCAGAGGCCCAGCCGCCGAGGAAGGTAAACGGGAAAACGCCCTATAGCGCGGCCTACGAGAGCTATCTGCACAACAGAAGGCGCGTGAGGGGAGCTCGCAGCAAAACGCATGCAGAATCGGCGCGGCGTCATCGACGTGTGTTTGTTGGCGCAGCAGTGAAATACAATGTGGCAACAGGATACCGAGCGTTACAGAGGTGGTCGTTGTAACACTCGTGCAACAACGTTAGACAGTTGACTGTAGCGCCATGGCGAGCGCAAGTGCCTTTTTTAGGCAGTTGAGGCAGTTCACTCCCGAAACCGTTCGCAATTAATGGGCTGGAAGTTTTCTTCCTAAGTGCGCACGCTGGAGTGGCAAGTGTTCTTCCTTCGAACACGTTTCTTGCACGCATATTACGGTAGTAGCCACGTCGGACGACTGGAAGCAGGCGTACGCCTTATTCCTCAATCACGACGTACAACAGCTGCGAGGTTCTCCCCAACAGAGCCCTCCAAAGCTATCGTTGTGAATATCGACTAACACCGACTGCACACTGAGCTCGGATGGCGTGGAGATGGATAAACATGCAAATCGGGCAGAAGAATTCAACTGAATGATGGCAGGAATGGGGTTTCAGTCGTTATAATACCGTTCGCTCATCAGTAATCAGTGCGTCGAGCCAAGAAGGAAAACGAACGGCTTAGCCGAAATACGCTAGCCTCCCTCTGCTGAAAGCAGGCCTCGCAGTTTTTCTTTTGTTACTTTTTAAGGCGAAAAGCAGTACTTCACTAGCAAAGCTGAAAAAACCCGGGGGTATGCGTGAAGCCTCAATATTTGACCTTTGACGGAGCGTCAGCAGCAACTGCTCTGTCAACGCGCGGAACTGCCCCCGGGAGGGGGGGCAGCCGCGCGCTGCTGTTGATAGCGGCTGCCAATAAGATCTAGCATGCGGTTGCCTTTGGGGTGGTTTTGTCTCAAGTGGTTTCACACATCCTACTCTGTTTAACCATTTTTATAGCCTTCAGGCCGAGCCATTGGAGAAAGCCTGAAGAATGAAAGCGCCCGCTATCGAGACGTCATTCAGGCGGACTTCCGCGACTCATACCGGAACCTGACGCTCAAGACTGTGCTTCTGCTCAAGTGGGCCTACGTGCACTGTTCGCGTACCCGCTTCATCTTCAAAGCCGACGACGACGTGTTCGTCAACGTGGAGAACCTGCTGAACTTCCTCAAGACGTACGGCGAGAGTCCTGAAAGGTTGTGTGCTTTGCTTTGTTATGCTCAGTCGCAGTTTAGATGACGCCACCAGGAAGCTGATAGGGCAGCCTGGAACGGATGATGCAAGTTGGAGCAGTCATTAGAGAGTTTTAGAACAGAGTGACTCTATCATCAATGGGGATAGAGGAATACCGGGGTGCCAGTGCACATGTGCAGGACCCGACGGCCCCTTTGGTATTTGGGTTAGCGGGCGACATATCACCTTGCAGGTTGCGTGGCGGCGACTCACCGCCCCGTTCCAACTGTCTCGGAAAAAGCGGCGTGACGCGACCCCATGTGCGCGTGCTCGTTGTTTTGGTTGTGCGCGCTCCTCGGCTGTTTAATTTAGGGTTAACACTTGGGGAGGACCAAGTCTTCTTGTGTTAGCGCCGAGCAGAATCACGTTTTTACACATCTAAAAAGTGATGTGGCCATTGCTGACTGGCGGGTGCGAGTCTCAATTGTAATGGGGCTTGCTAACATAATAACCGTTAAAAAGCCAACTAATGCGTTTTTTGAGTCAGCTTGTAATCAATACGTCTCACCTCTTTTCTCAAGTTTGTCACCATTGACAATATAGTGTTTAAAATATCTTTTTATCTATTTTTAAACATTTCTCAATATCTTCACCCGAAACACCCGCTAAATAATTAGTCCGAGCACAAACATGGGGATATGTAAACGCCAAGGCTTTCGTGTGAACCAATTAGATGGTCTGCAACTAACTATAAGATTTTTGCTACAATGGAAGTTTCTAAGGTTCCATGCGATCTTTTTACGCGCATGGGCCTGTTTAGCCTGTGGAAGATCGCCATACAAATAATAGATCGCCATGCAAAGCCGCCACGTTCTTCGAAGTCTGTTGAGACAGCAGTGTGGTCTTGGGGGGGAGGGGGGGGGGGAAGGGTATGCAGCGCAAGATCAGCCTCCTATCTGGCTGCCTTTACTCAGTGCATGTGTGTGTCTCCCGGAATTTTGATGTTGCGGGCCGAGGGATAGGAGGATGCTGGTGTGAGTATTAATGAAGGGTTCGCGGGATGCGGCCTGTGTAATTAAGGCTAGAAGAATGCCAGTGTTGTACTTCCACGCAATAAAGGAAAAGCCTTCGTGGCCTATGGGTAGCGTGCCCTCTCGCAATCTGAAAGTACGGGGTTCGATTCCCACCCAAACGCAAGTTAACCCAATTTCCTCGACGATGACAGCGGCTTTTCAGCGACACTGGGCCCTTAATGAACGCAATCGCTTTAAAATTTTTCGTAGAATGCTTTTGACGAGGATCACGCGTGTTGTTTATACAGCTGAGCGTAAAAAGCTAGAAGACTGAGAATTGTGCATGCACGATTCCGGCCTGATATTAAAAGCGGCTTGAGGTGAAAACTGGACACGGTGCTGATATCAGGGTGCACTGCTGCACGACTTCGTGGGAATTAAGAGGTGCGCTGCGCCTCTGAGCAAGTGCGTCACTGCAATATTTTGCTTTCCTTAATGCTATACAGCCCGAATTTCGAATGCCCCGCACGTGAGCGAGATCCGATCATAGAACTGTGTGCTGTTCACTGGTACTGGAATACCGAAAGGAGTTATCTTCGAGTGATCGCATTCAGTGCAGAAAAGAAGCAACATGTGCGCAGTTTTTGCGTACTTCCAGGAAGCCATGGTTGGGTGGTATCGCGTTAGCTTTGACCGCATGATGCGGCAAACTGTCTCGTATGTTGTGCAGGGGATCATGACAAACTGGTTATAAGACAAAAAAAAAAACACGAAGGAATGATTCTACTGACGTGCTTTTCGTCTTGTAGCCAGTTCATCGCGATTCCCTGCACAATGAACAAACCAACTATAGCCCCCATTATTGCCGTGTCGCATTGTCTCGGCGGGCGATTTTGTCCTTATCCTTATTATGGGTAGGGAACTGTTGAGTTCTATAATACACTACGTAAAAGTGCCGAACGCTTCTGCTCTTCTCTACCACTATCAGCGCCCCTAGCATACTGTGCAAGCCACAACTTTTCTGCTTTTGGGCCCACCCCCATGCCTTCACTCTTCTTGTCGACGAGCACTGCCTTCGAACCACTTTCGGCTGCTTGCAGTGGGGCGGTTCTGCCAAGGACCCCTGAATGACCTAAGGTCTCCGATATCGCCATCATGGCGCCAAGGAGGAGATATTTTGAGGCCAGTGAGCGTGTTCTACACTCCGTTTCACACATCAGGCGCAATGCTTTGAAAGGAACGGATGTAGTCCGAGTGAAGAAAAAAAAAATAATAATAAAGGAAGGCGTGCTACACCGCGTTTCTTTGTGGCCGAGTGGTGTAAGGCACGGGCAAGCGACAGCGTCTCTTCATCAATAGCAGCGCATGTAATCAAGCTCAGGACAAATGTATCATGTATTAAGCGTTCAGGCAAAGCCTTTACTATTTTTCGCTCAACACAAGGGGCGTACTACTTTATGATCGCGGATGTAGGCAGCGCAGTCAAGAACGCTAGCTTTGACAGCGTTGCACCTGACGTATGAAACGCAGTGTATGTAGTACGATCAAGTGAAAGCCCGGTAGCTAGATCTACCGACCTTCACAGACCGAGCCTGTAGGCGAGCTCAGCTATTGAGCTTGAAATCGTTTCTCGTTGTGCCTGAGCGCTGGGGCGTCCCGTCGGGCGCCAGGCCGTTCCTGGCCGGCTACGTCATGCAGGGTAAACATGCAGTCCGCAGCGCCGGATCCAAGTGGTATCTGCCGCACTCGGTCTATGCCCCGGACTGGCTTCCCATGTACATCCTTGGCCCCGGCTACGTCATGTCGCACGGGGCGGTGCGGCCCCTCTTCCGAGAGGCGCTGTTGACGCCCTTCCTGTTCATCGAGGACGTCTTCCTGACCGGCATCGTGGCGCATAAGGTGCGAGGGCTCCCTCTTCATGAAAAGATGGCTTCCACAACTGGAGCGCGTATTTCCAGCGTGACTGCGGCCATTGTCCGTGAAGTTCTGGGACTCTTCGAACCTGCAAGAACGACGAACTTTAGGACCCGCTAAACGCGAGGTTCACGATCACCCAGATTCAAGAAAACTCATTTGAACTGGACCTCGCTTTACGTGAGCAGCGTTAATCAGGCGATAGAAGTCGTTTCCACCGCGCTCTCAGCCAAGCAGAGCTTCAACAACCGGTTCGAGTCCTGTAGTTTCGTGTCCTGCCACATTGCGCCAGATGCTGTCGTACAGTGGTGTTGAGCCAGACACGGAGTCAGTGCCGGTGCTTTACCGAACGAGGTTTTACTTTGCCCCACGAGACTGTGACATTCCCGAGACCCTGTGCACAACTGCGCATGGTGTATAGGGAAGGTGCGCACGATTATCCGCACGCACAAGTTCCACATCAGTACACTTGCTGCATTTAAACGTGAATGCGATTACCGTCTTGCCCTAATGTATATGCGCTTCAAAGAGCCCGGGTACAAAAGTGAAAAAAAAAATCGTTACGTTCACTGGGACACAGTCTCCAAAGTGCCACCACGGAACAGGTACTAACAATACATTCTACTAGTAGATACTAGACGAAATTATTCCGAAGCGCTTAGTCAAAATAGCAACTGGGGTGCAAGCGAAGAGTGTTCTACGAGCAGTGCTATATATAGGGCACAGAAGCGAATCCGGCGATCACGGCTCTTTTGATTTGGTGTATAATACGCATGTGAGCATTTTTAAAGCGGGTAAGTATATGTAACCCGATGCGTCTACTAGTGACCAACTGAGGACAGCAGACACGGGCATTATACGCGTGTGAGGAGAAAAGAATTACAAGAAGACAGGGGAAGCATGAAGGAAAGCTTGAAGCGATAATGCGGGCGTGTGTACATGAATGATGCGTACTAATGGACGCCGTGCGCGTGTCGGCACAGAAGTCTCTTCGTTTTTCCAAGTTCTTACCTATTATTAGCAGCCTGAAAGAAAGGCTAAGTTTTCTCCAACTCAGAGCAAGCAGCGCTCTACTCTCCCTTCTTATTTCCTGCATTACGCGAAAGCATTCTTCAAGACGGTAGTCAAGCAAGTGGAAAGGGATTATTTGGAACCAACGTGGTACGAGCGAAGAGTAACTTTGGTCTCACGGTGTCTATGACTGCTGCCCTCGGTCGAACACTCCTGGTAACGCGTACTGAAATTGCTCAGCGAGCTTTCTTTTTTTTTTTTTCCCCGGAAAAGCTGACGCCGTCTGCCGTTTTTGCGCGGTTATTCTTCGGCCGCGGTAAATTCTCTCTTCTTGCAGTCATGGTTGCAGCGCAGCGTGGTCTCGCTCTCGTCGATGTGCAGGTGGGCATCGAGCTGACAAACTCGCAGTGTTTCGTCCCACACGCGCTCCTCTGGAGCTGCGAGTACCGGTCCGTCATCTCGGCACACCTGGTGTCCGTCGCGCAGCTGCGGAATGTGTGGCGGCACACCCACAACGCCAGCATCCAGTGCCCGCCACTCGTCAAGTACAACGGCTGCCGCGAAGTGCGCGACGAGAAACGAGGATCGCTGCTTCTGAGGGCACTGTTGACGTAGACGCGCGTTCGGGAGCCGCCCTGTACACTGGGCAGGGGGCGCCATCGGTGCCGAAAGGGAGAACAGTGGATGTGGTACAGTGGAGGTAGGGGAAGGGACGCGTTCTCTAAAGCGCCATCTAAATTTCTGCAAGCTGCGCGCGTTTTTTTTTTTTAACGAGAGCGAAACAGGTCTTACTTGGCTTCAGTCGAATAGGCTCACCGCTAAATAACGGCACTCGTATTCGGCTAAAGGAGGCAGCAGAACATGATTCGCCCTTCGTCGTACAGTTATGCGGCGACTTCAGCAAGCATACACACTGTGCCTTAAAGCGGGTATAATAGAGCGGGAAGACAACATGAAGCGATCATCGCATCTGGGAATCACTGCGATCTATCTGTTCCCGTGTTCCTTTCTTCCTCTCTCAATTCTTTTTCAGGGCGCAACTGCGTGGCGCACTTACGATAACGGACCTAACACTAATCATTTTTAGATGCTGGCCTTTCAGTTTTGCAGCATCGCTTGTTTTCTCTCCGCTGCTCCGATTTAACACTTTCAATAAACCTCAAAGTCCGCCGTCGGTGAGTTGATCCATGGCCAGTTATCCACGTGACCATCGTGCCTCTCGAAGGAGGCACGGGCAAAACTGGGGAGGCGGGAACGACCCACTGTTCCCCTCCTAAAATCCCTCCCTTCCCTCCCTCTCAGGGCGAGGTATATTTTTCATGCGAGAACTACACTGTCCCCCCCCCCTTTTTTTTTTCGAAGAAAAAGGCTCGAGAAATGGATTGAGCAAGTAGAACGCCCCCTCCATCGACTCGCACCTCGAAGGAGGAAGAGGAAGAAGAAAGTTTTCTCGGCAGCAAGGCAGTCTCCAACAGCATTCCACGACGGGCAAGGTAAAAGACCACCTAATCGCATAGCGCTTTACTGCATTTTTTTGCAAGCCGGAACTGAATCGCACGCTGAAAGTTCGGTCTTGTTGCGCTGTCGGCGTAACTCTCGATGAATATGCTGTTTTACACACGTATACAGTGCTCGTCGCTGACTATGCTTTGCTGAGTGCAGGGTCGATGGAATCACTAGTAAATTCTTGCCACACCAGCGGTGTGGAAAGCTGGGATCAGGGATGAAAACACAATCACTTCGTTCCCAGAGCAGCACGAAAAGCCATGCCTTGTTCTCATCGTAAGTTTTTTTTTTTAATGGGTTGATCTCTGTCTAGAATTCCCGCAGGAAATTTTTGTTAAGTATACTAATTATCCTTGAATGAAATAATTTAGCGTGTTTGTTCTATAAAACATAAGTCCGCAGGGCGCGCCTGCGAATTCTGACAGCATGCATTTCCCATTAATGGTTGAACAGTCTGGATGCACTGATAGCAGCCATAATCAACGAACTTATTGGCAGTCTGATCTTCACTACCGCGTCGTAATCTAAAAAAAGAAATCAGGGCTGATATTTTCTGACGGCGTAGGTTTGAATACATGGTTTACGGACTCTGGTGTAGCTTTGCCGCAACGCAACTGCAACTGCAGTCAGCGGCATCATCGTGAACCGTCTGTCAGTCATATCTTCCCCATTTATTCCATGGTTTAACTTCATCGTATTTTTCTAGTCATAGTGACGTATACCTGACTTTCCATTGCGTTTGCCTCGCCATATTGTTAATCTTTTGAATTCTTCCGGACGACTGCCTTGGCTGTTCAAGAAACAGATCTTCACTATTATAAGAGACATGCTGGCGCATTGGATTTTGCGGCGTCTTTGCCTGTGGCTGGTACCGAGCTGTAAGCTACGAAGGCTAGCGTAGCTGCAATGCTTGGCGGCACAGCGATCGCCTTTCCTCGCGTCGGGCGATTTCCGGCGCCGGCCATTGTCGTGGAATGCACCGCATTTCCTTTCACGACAATGCGAGGCGACTTCCCGTACATTCCGCAGCGTAGTCACGCCTGCTGTCTGTATCGAGCCACGATAACCTTCTTTTGCAACCCCGTATCTTACTCTTTTCTGTCGACACTTTTCTTTTTTCCGTTAACCCCCCCCCCCCCCCCCCCCTCCCATTTTTCTATCGTCTTGATCACTTATGGACCACTCATACGCTCAACCTTGTGCCTTGTGTTTGGACTTCCCGCTAAAGTTCTCTGTTCTTAACTGATCCAAACTACTTCTGGCTTCAACGCAATAGAATATCAAATGCTTTTTTTTTTCTTATGCAAAAGGAAAAGCCCCCACTCCATGCGCTTCAATTTCACCCTCTTTTTGGTAGCTCTATATAGTTCATTCTGTGACTTCTCATTTCTTATCTTGCATTCATCAGACTACGAGGATACCACAAGTTGTTCTGCCTTGTAGTCACACCTCCTTTGTAGCTAGGTGTCCAGCAGCAACGGTAAAAACAGAACATGGCCAAATGTGTTTCCCAGTGAGCAAACTATGCATAGTCTTGTTGTCACATATTTTACCCGAAGACTTTCACGTCGCTTTTGGGGGCTTGCAGTGACATTGGCGTCAACGTTATAACTTGTAAATCAGAGGACAGAGCAGCAGCTAGCAGTGCTCAGCATTGTGTCATTGTTGTCAAAGGAAGCAATACAACTTTCATTTAGCGCCGGTGTTCATTTGGCGAGTTGAGCAGCGCGGGTTTCTTTTACTTTTCCAGCGGCGCTCTTTACAGCCCACATCTTGCACGCTATAATAAGAAAACTAAAGGAGAGCCGGTGGCACCTCTGCAAAGTTTACGGCGAAAGCTGTAGCCTCATGTCGCCCCTTATTAACGTACCCCCAAAATTCATCTCGCTTAGTATATATAGCTTCCAAAACCTACATAAAAGTAACCAGACGTTACCCCAGCTGTTATGAGCCCCGTAGACACAGGAAGGCATTGCCTGTGTGGGAGCCACTACCGATCGTTGTGGAAGCCCAGATTGCCTCAATGTGTAACCCCCCCCCCCCTTACCCCTCCCTCCGAGTTTCTCTGAGTTTAGTGCGTCACGCAACAGAATGCGAACACTTTTGTCTAAATCGTCCCCGTCTTCGTTATCTTCATTATCAGAATTCGGGACAGCGCACAGCCAGTGCCGCTAAGCCTAGTTGCCTGTCACGCTCTGTTCTGCAGCCACTCGGTTATGATCTTTCTTTCTTACGTCACGGATGATATCAACGCGCTATTTATGAATATTCAAAGTCATGCGCCACGCGGTGGCAGCCAAGGGAACTAGAAGTGCCTGTCCCGAATTCCTGGTAATGATCAGCGACAACACACTAAAAAGCCCACTATGACAACTGCCTTCACAGGCACACTAAATATTCAGTTATAAAGCAGTCTTCTTATGCTTGCTTTTATCACGCTGGCTGTTTCATTCCTGCTGGCAGCCTCTGAAGCATATTTATTTCACTTTTTGCACGTTTTGTTGCGTGCTCGTGTTATAGCCATGGTATAGAAGCTCTGTGAACGTCGTTTGAGAAAAGTGTCTTTTAAATTTCCTGAAAGCATCTGAAGGTCCTTCAGCCTGTCGCCGCTGCAAGCTCAGCGTACACGTTTCATCTTCTGCCTTCTAAGAGGAATCATTTCCACGCTGAGCCATCCTGTAGCCTGCGCTCTTGATCAGAGTGTGCAGATACAAAACGAGCTTCCAGCGCACAAGCAGCGCAGATCAGCTCGAAGGATAACACCACGGACACCTCGAAAACAGCCGCGTGCAGGATCCCTGCGCGCATTAATGTCCATGCAGATGTCCTTACGCTTGAGAAGATACGCGCCCCTAGGTTTCCGGTACACCGTGGCCGTCATCTGGACCCTCCTGGCCTTGTGTGCCTTCAACTACCTGCTGGTGCGCGTGTGCGTGAGCGATATGCGCTGGCACGCCCACCAGCGCAACCAGACGCGCCTGGTGGTCGGGCCCGGCGCGTTCCCCGTGCTGCCGCGCTTCCCCTGCCCCCGCCTGCTGCTCATCGTGGTCTGCAGCGCTGTGTGGAACTTCGAGCAGCGCGCCGCCGTGCGAGACACGTGGGCCCGTGACGCCGCCGCCAGGAAGTCTCGTACCTTTTTCCTGCTTGGCCTTCCCGACGACAAAGTTGGTTTTTAAAGCGAAAGCTTTACTGGCCGCGAACTTGCGAGTTCGCCGTGGCGGTGCTCCGAGGAGGAACATGACGTCACAACGCACGCCTCGCCACGGATATTTCTCTCTCTCTCTCTCTCTCGCTCCCTATAGTCACTACTGCGCATGCGCCACTAGTAGCACCGTGCCACTGGTGTTCCGCCGCTGCGCAGCGCCGCGCCTTTCCTCCAAATCCAACTTTCTATTTTCAGTTTCTCTTTCTTCTTTCCCTCCCTCCTTTATCCCTTCCTTTACGGCGCGGTTCCGGTGTCCACCGAGATATGTGATACGGTTACTGTGCCGTTTCCTTCCCTAAAAAGCCAAACAAAACAAGTGAGCCGACGGCGTTCATAGAGTTCATTGGCGTTGGCAACTTTGCAAAGGCTGTTCATTTTCACGAAAGGAAAGGCGCACTACCTGCTCTTTGGGTCAGTGGTAATAATAATAATAATTGGTTTTTGGGGAAGTAAATGGCGCAGTATCTGTCTCATATATCGTTGGACATCTGAACCGCGCCGTAAGGGAAGGGATAAGGGAAGGAGTGAAAGAATAAAGGAAGAAAGAGGTGCCGTAGTGGAGGGCTCCGTAATAATTTCGACCACCTAAGGATCTCTAACGTGCACTCACATCAAAAAGCACACGGGCGCCTTAGCGTTTTGCCTCCATAAAAACGCAGCCGCCGCGGTTGGGTTCGAACCCGGGAACTCGGAATCAGTTGCCGAGCGCCCTAACCACTGAGCCACCGCGGCGGGTCAGTGGAGACCTCAATCTCGCTTTCATGTACGTGGCGTTGGTGTCGAACTGCAAAAGCCTGCTTTGATTTCGTTCCGCACACTGGATAGGCAGCGCGCCCTCCCTGCCACCCTGGGTAGAGTGTACTAGAATGTTTTGAGTGGAAGGAGCGGAGACCGGTTCTATTGTTAGCCGCGGCCCCGCTTGTGTAGAAAGTTGCGGCGGCGCTGTCGTCGCCCGCACTTGAAGAGCCTTGCTTGCTGGGAACGGTCGTCGTGCTTTCTTCTGGAAGTTCTTGCAATCGAGAAATCTCTGCTGGCCTGCTCTTCGCCTGTGATGCCTGCCAAGCGACGGCTTAATCACTGCTACGCGCCAGGGTGCAAGACGGGATATGCTCGAACTGGCCCACCCAAGCCCACAGCAATTCCTAATAACTTCAAGTTCCTAATTATTACAATCTGGTAAAGAGCCTGGCTGTGTCAAATGTTCCTGAGGTCGTGGTTAGCTCGCTTCTATCATGCAAGGACCCGGCGGCAGGTTCTCACAAGCAGCAGAAACTTCTTGATATGCTGATCCACACGGGTAATCTTGATGAAGCAGAAAGAGCTCTTAACAACAAAGAAGCTATGACAGAAAATTCTTATAACAATCAGAGGAGTGACCCAAGGCTCACTTACTACATTGCGGGGTGTGTTGAAAGAAGGTGTATCTTGAAAACAAAATGTCGTGTGTGCATGGATCAGCTTCTTTTACCAGCTCCCCGTGGCAAAAATTTGAATGCTGCCACATTTACAAAAGCATGCGATTTTGGTGGCTTGCTCAACCGCGCACTGAGCCTGTTCAAGTTCATGAGTCAGCTTGAGGACGTTTTCACAGGTTGTTTTAGCTATGGAGAACTGCATCACGACAGCATCATGATTGTGCTTGCTCTTCTGAACACGACGGGCATGAACAGTATTGAATGCGATCAGCACTTCAAGGAGCTCGCCTCAAATGTGACTGGGTTTTATCTTGTAACCAGAATACATTTTTTTTTGTCAAAGGTCTCAACATGTCTTGTGACTTCGCCCGAAGGAAAGCACAGCAGCATTTATAAAGTTTAACCGTGTGTAGCAAATTGAGATGGAAGATTTTGTTGAGGACTGAGTGGGGCACAGTATATGTAAATAAAATTAGTTGTGTCATGCATATTCGTGTATTTTTTTCTAAGCGGGGGGAGGGGTGGGGTGCGCCTACTGTTACCGTAAGACTGGGTCGCCGTGCACAAAGAGTTCCGGAACAATTTTTGGCGTTTCTTTCAAGTTCCTGGAAAGTTGGATTTAGATACATGAAATTGAACTGCACTTTTACTTGGTACAGCCTTTGTCAAGAGCTCTGAGCTCACGGGGTTTGCTTCTAGGGTGTATAGTGGGGCTCCTGTAGCACATTTGGGCGTTCAGCCCATTGGAGGTAACGGGACAAAAATCTTACCTTCCGGAGATATGGAACGCTGGAAATGCATTAATTACGAGCTATGCAGTGTGGCTCGGAAGTGAACTCCGTCGGCTCTAAATTTTTTACAAAGGCCCTACTTGCACTGATGCTGCGAGTAAGTCCACTAGCTCGCCCTTCTAAACTACGTGGTTTAAACGACGACAACGAAAGTGTTTCATGTAACCGCAGCACGCTCCTCGCCCAACCCTGGCTTATTCCCCGTCGTGGGTGTGTGCCATATCATTAACGCAACAACATCGCAGTCACTGCATTCCGCTATAGGCTCTTACGGAATTCCGTGTCGGAGCGTCGTGCAAACTAAACAAGATCGTGGATGTACACGGGGGAGGGAGCTCCTGTGTAAATTTCACTTACTGCTATGCATTGTTTTGGAGTTTTTTATGGGGTGCGTGAGGTGATAGAGCATTTGCATAATTAATTTTACTAAAGAGGAACGATGCATTAATTTGAACATCACGCGGGCATTACGCAGCGACTTCCGTGCGCGGCAGCAAACGGCAGGCTGACAGCGAAGACGCATTCAAGTGCGGTTGACTGCAGCGCCACCGCCAACTTCCACGCTCACCGGCCCTCTCCGCGGCGGCTGGTCGCGCCACTCAAAACATTCTAGTACACTCTACCCTGGGAGGTGGCATGCACTTAATGGTTGATCGCGAGAGATTCATCACAAAATGAACGCTGCGGCCTAGCTATTACTCCAGTGCCGCATGTCAGCCACAACGCTGTCAGCGCTAATGCATTCAGGCCATATCTCTCTCACCACCACCACATGTATCAAAGCACGAATGAGGCATCCGCACATCCAGGGAGCCAGTTATTCGCCCTTTCTTTCCTCAAAGCCATCGCCGCCTAGAACGCCAACGCCACTGAACACAGTGAACGCCATATCCTGGATTAGCTGAGCTAATCCACATTAATTTTTTACAGCTCTAGCTGTTTGCGGCAAGAGTGGTGGATTCGCGCCGACCAATGCAGCGGGATTTTATTATGTTAGTGTCACTTGGATAGCGGCGCGATCGCGGCGCATTGTGATTTGAAAACCCCGGCATATATCTGCCTAAAAGCACCTCAAGTTCTCTATTGATGGAGAAAACGTCTGTCTAGCTAGATCCCTAATATATTTCAGCTGCGATTTGAACAACTTGTGGAACATTTAAATGAAATATGAATAATGCAGCGATCACTAGGCACAGGTAAAAAATAGCATGCGGTTTAGCATGGCAAAGCACGCAATATCGTACAGTATTACTAGTTGAGGTGAACACTCAAGGTCCTTACGCGCTACAGGCACTTGACCTAAAGGCCTTTAGCATAAATGCCTCCTACCTAAGGTCCTTTACCCGGGAGGCATTTACCACGCAGGCCTTCACCTTAAAGGCGTTTACTATATGCTCTTTAACCTAAAGGCCTTTTGACCGAAATGCATTTGACCTAAAGGGTTTTACCCTGAAGCCATTTAACTTGAAGGCTTTCACCCAGGTGAAGGCCTGCAAGGCTGCCCACATCCCGGTTTGCAGGTGGGCCGCCTGCCTCAAAGCAGGCTTCAGACTCGTATGTACAGGGTCGTCCACTCTTAGTACGAACACGGCTCAGCGTGGCCGCGCTCCGCGGAGCGCCAGCGCAACCGGAGCGGCCGCGCATCGAAGCAAAGCGACGCAGCCGCACATGAGTCTGGAGGCGGTGCTTCGTGTCGTGTGCTACAGCGCCGAGGTGCTTCGTGTCGCCTGCTACAATTCGGGAGCACGCTGGAAGATGCTAAAGCGCTGTAGCAGACGACACGAAGCACCGCCTCCAGACTCCTGTGCGGCTGCGTCGCTTCGCTTCGATGCGCGGCCGCTCCGCGGAGCGCGGCCATCGTGAGCCGTGTTCGTACTAAGAGTGGACGACCCTGTAGTATGCCCGAAATCGGTAAATGCGCCTAGTATTGCTGCCGTTCTAAAAACTTAGCGAGGGAGCAAGATCAAGAGTTGTTGGATTGGTGTCAAGGACGTTAGCACTAATGTAGACGTCTGTCTGTTTAGGATAAACATCGGAACACACATTGAAAAAGTATTTTTTCCTTTCGTGTCAGAAGGTATAGGATGGTTGCGGTACCAATTTTTTTGTCAGTCATGACCTCCTCGGGGAAGCGCGGGATACATAAAACGTTTCTTCTCGATAAATCATGGAAGCCAGCACGAAGTGTTGAAACCTTGAGTTGCTTGAAAAATGTAGTCGCGATGGTTAATTCGTGTGTGCGCGCGCACCCCTTATGATGCATGAGATGTACAGAAACAGCGAAAGAGGCGTCAATTAACACACCGTTCTAATACCGCAATCGCACCAGTGTGTAGTAATGGACGTGTAGCTCACACTGAGCTAGGTTGTTATTTTATATCCCTTTGCCCATAGCGAGAACGTGAGTGAGAAGGAACGAGAGTGTACTTTCTTAACGCACAGCCTGAAATACCGCTTAACAAACTGCAAACCGCTGACTTTTTCCTATTCGCGCAGGCTTTTCAACGTGGTTCGAGCGAAAGTACAAAAGCCTTTTACTAACACTGACGTGTAGCAGCTCTTTTTGAGTCGGTTATTGAGTGTTTATCGATGAAGCCAGAGGCCAGCCTCTTTAAGACTCTATTTAAGGTCGCTCAAGCGATGCGCATTCATTTCCGTTCGCGGTTACGAAACCGTTATGCTAGCATAGTTCGTGGGACCGAATGCGCTCGTCGCGAGGAATTTCAGCCTAACTGGTTCTTCCGGATACCTTGTGTAAAGTTCGCGTCCAAAAATCGTCCCGATACAGTATCGGTGGCTTGCTCGGTGCGAGCGCCGGCCGCAAATCGTATATGCCGCCTCCTCACGCCTGTTGCGCAGCCCAGCGGAAGAGTCCTCCAAGAGAGAGTGGCCAACGAGAGCGCCCGCTACGGTGACGTCATCCAGGCAGCCTTCCGCGACTCGTACCGAAACCTGACGCTCAAGACTGTGTTCCTGCTCAAGTGGGCCTACATGCACTGCTCTTCCACCCGCTTCGTCATGAAGGCGGACGACGACGTATTCGTCAATGTGAACAACCTCTTGCGTTTCCTGAGGGCGCACAGCAACTCGGAACGGCGTGCACGGTAAAATACTAAAGGCACCAAAGACGCCTTTGATTATCTTTCTTTTCTTGTTCCCCTGCGCCGGAAATATGCCTATAGCTAGGGCACAGTCCTCCCTACACTTGGCCAGAGCGCTCGAACCGCGCGCTCCGGGAGCGTTGACGACCTCTACCGCCGCCTCGTATACTGGATTGAGCTTTTCCAACTGTGGGAAGTAAGTCACGAGAAGCACACGTAGGCTGATGTATGGCTTCGAGCGCCAGGCTAATCATAACGCCCCAACCATTGCCTCTTTCGAGCTCTCTAGACAAGTATGCGGAATTTTGGAGCAGGCGGCGCTTCTTCACCTGACGTCACAACCATGCTCGACCAGGATGAAGGAATACACAGCTGGATAAGCGAATCCTCTCAAAAACAGGAAAAACACTGTGTGCATGCTCAGTGGAGCGGGCTTGTGTGTTGGCGTTTTCCACTATTGCTCTTAGTGCGGCTGGTGCTCGCTACCCCTATCCTTCACCAAAACTCGCCACTTAACGCAGTGGCGCAATGGGGCAAGGATCCGACATTCAGTGCATTTCAAAGCAGTTCCCGTAATCCCTTCTTATGATGCCTTGTTGAAAACACAAGCACGCCGTTGACACTATTAGACAGGAAAGTTTTCGGCCAGTAATGAGGCCGTCTCAAGACTCATGATGGCTTGCGTCATCCAGATCGCAACGTGTAAGGTAGCCCTGGTACACTGGAATGTCACAACAGCGTTTGTAACCACCGTAATGTCACAGCAACACGTTCCCGACTAACGGTAGCGCGCAAATATTCTTGCGCAGGCCATTTCTGGTTGGGAACATACTGAGAGGTCAAGGCACGGCCCGCGAACTGACACACAGGAACTACCTGCCGCGCTGGGTGTTCGCCAGCGACACGCTGCCGCCGTACGCTTCGGCGCGCGCGCGTACGTCATGTCCAGTGGACGCTGTGCGCACCGCTCTTCACAGAATCCTTGGTGACTCCGTTTCTCTACGTGGAGGACTTGTTTGTCACTGGGCGTCGTGGCCCATAAGGTACGCAGGCGAGCGCCTGTACAAAATGCACCCGTAGAACCACCGCATAGGGCCTTCGCTAAACTCTTTACTTTTGTAAGCGCGACAGCTTTGCAGAAAGTGTTTGTGATTTTCTCCGCGTTCTTTCCCAAGGTCGGCGTCGAGAAGGTCCACACTCGCTGCTTCGTCTGCTGCTGGAACGTGACGGATCCTGTGCCTCTTCCGGACCTGATCACAGCCCACCGAATGAAGCCTGCCGCCATACTATCGCGTGGCACCACGTGCGCAACGGCAGCGCCAACTGCCCACTTACCAGCGCGGACAAGGCGTGCCCGCAGTAAGGGCGCGCAAGCGCACCCCGGAATTGAAGCTGACAGTCGCACAAGAGCCAATACGAAACGCCGTCCACAACTATAGATCGTCGCGGCGTCAGGAAGGAAATGGAGGCATCAAGTTTTATGTTACGAGATCAGTGAAATAAATCACCCTTGATTTGGCATTCCCGAATCCAATGAAACTGATCCTGCTTGCTTGATTGGCTGAGCGCGGCCTACTCGACACCGTAACTCGGAAACAGTGAGATAAGTCAGTTTTGGGCCGGTAAATCCTCTTAGTCATTCACACTAAGGTGCGAACATTCGCTGGTAGCTGTAGCCGTGTTTCTTTGATACTTTGCTTGGTGTCAGCAGGTTCTTTATTCGCCGATAAACAAAAATGGTATTGTATTGCTGGATGTTTCGTCGACAACCGAAGCTACACCGTCGTGCGTGCGTGCATTCATGTTTCAAATATATATATTCAAAGCTCCCTTGTGGCTCATGAATAATTTCATTGTGCTAGTCCAGGAGTGAAACGCCGTCGCCATGCGCGGGATAAGGAGAGCCGGTTATTGAATGTTTTGTAGATGAGGGCCAGAGGCCGGCTTTTTTAGGGAAAGAATTTCTTCGGATTGTCGCCAATAAGAAATAGCGAGATGTGGTAAGGTTATTAGCGGGAAATGTAAAATATTGGCCGGTATAATAGACGCGCACCACCTCAGAAGCATTCAAGGCATGGCAAATCACAATGAGTGATGATATCGACAAGACGAGAACTTTTGGATAGCACACAAAAAGTAAAGTCTCGGCGGAGCACATGAAAGCAACGAAAATGCAGGAGGGAGACAAAAAAAGGCGGAGGAACGGGGGGGAGCATGAATGTCAATGTATTCTAACGGATGACAATAACAGCAGAGCTAACAAAAGCCAAATTCGTGGAAGCGAAAAATGTACAGCTAAGTGATAGTGAGCCATCTGTAATGGGTATATCCTTCTGGGGGACATCTGGTTTCACAAAGATG